>NC_052476.1:15469277-15502918 GCF_009730915.1 Dioscorea cayenensis subsp. rotundata | reverse complement strand
TCACCAGGTGATCATAGCGTAATGTAAAACAAAGTTTTAATTGTTGTTATAAATTATAATACAAAAGCATATTATTAAATCATTTTAGTTTGGAATGATGAATTGATTTTGCCATATTCTAAAATAACAATTGCAGTCTCTAATGTAAACCAAAGAGTGTGAGATAGTTGTATTAAGGCAGTATTGACATTTCAAAAGGCAACACGGAATTCATGTGTTGAAATAGTTACTACACATGTGGCCCGTATAGAGGTGTGAGTACTAAAGAACTCAAGAAATTATCACAGAACAAGCATGACTCAGAATACAGCCACCAAAGGATGAGAACGTGCTACTAATTTGGTGGGAGTGGATCAACATCTTCATCATGACTCGATTGATTTATTTGAGAAGAGTGTTGATTTTTTGAGATATCTAAGTAATGTAGAGCGTCCTTCTCATTTCAGCCACCTCTGTCGAGAGTTTTGTTTGAAGCTCTTGTTGAGTTTCTTGACGCTTTGTTGATGCCGCTCTTCTTGGATTTTGTAATTGATTCACGGATGATGCTAACTCATTTTTGTAAATCTTTTATTATTTTGCATAGTAGATGTTGCGGTTGAGTTATTGACATTTGAATTAGAGCATCCATAATAGGAAGATGCTTGAGGAACCAAGACCATAGACTTTTCTTTTCTTCTCTCCACCATGACTTTCAATATAAAGGGACTAATCATCTCTGGAGTAGGTCTGAGTTTGTTGATGCAGGATCTACAGAAATTGCATGTTGTTTCAAAGTCAACATCTTATCCTACATTGAAAACAAATGTTAATAATACAAATTTAGAAGATTAACAACTTGCATTAAAATGTCAGTTGGTACTTAGAAATGCTTACATTGATTGTCTTTGACTTGATATCTACAAAATGTTTCCATCATGTTTTTTAGTATGAGTATGCAAAAGCTCACGTGGAGTGGCTTTTTCGATCCAATTTAGATTCCTATAGCAATAAGAAATATTAAAATTTCTTAGCAACATGTAATACATGAATTTGCAAAATAAAATAAAAATAAACACATTTTCAATACATTTTAAAAATCTTATATTTATACTTTACAAGCTTCTTCCCATTCTCAACATTAGATATTGACCTCCTCGTATGGCATGATGGCCCAAATACTCGATACATATTTTTTAGAATTTATCTCTCTGTTTTCTTCAAATGTAGGTTTATCCAGAACTGAGCTTTCCAATGCTTAGTCGCTCCTCACTTAGATACTCCGGTTTTGTTGTTGCATCCATTGCATCTCTCAAAAATCACTATATACGCTGAGCTTTCAAAACCCCAAGCTTCCTTTACTTGTGCCTCGAATGAGGAATCCCAAATAAAGTGCTTTAACATAAGATAAAAATACTTGTCAATGCCAAAACAAGTAAAAATATAAAAACAAACAAATAAATAAATTTGAAATGATAGATAATACCCAAAAATTCTTCAAAATAAAAGTCTCTTATAGGTTGTGACAACATTTTCCATGTGTATCCTTCAAGTCAACTTTTTCCTTAAACTTTTTGTGATTATCCTTGCACATTTGCTAGATGGTTCTAACCTCACAATAGTCTAAGCAAAAATAAGCAATAAATTGTGCACATAACAAATAATATGATTGTGAAAGTGCGAATACTTACAATCCATCTCACAAGCGTGATACTGTAATCTCCCAACAATGGTTGGAAGCATCTTGTATGCTACCATAATTTGTTTGAGTATCACTATAGCTACAACATTTTTGATTGGGTTGTTGAGATTCTATACCATTCACTTGCTTTCCTCAACACTTGGAATATTGGTATCCCGAAAATGGTACACCTACTCAGTGTACGTTTGATCCTTCAATGTTTGAATGAGCATGAGAAGTGCGGCCTTCACTCCTTCCACCTCTTAATCTAGTCCTTTCTTTTCCTCTAGCCATATCTATAAAATTATAAAATATAATTAGTTGATAAGAAAAATAAGTTAACATATGTAAAATAATACATGATATAAATAAACTAAAACAATGTCTTTTATGAAAAAGAAATATCAAAAACTTAGCACTAACAATGCACAATAATCATAACTTCATTGCAAAATCAACTACTACAGTATATATAAGATGTATTGCATTTGTTCACCAATCTAACAAAAACTAATGATTACAAACCTCATTATCATCTGAATTGTATTCATCTTCATCATCTTCCGATCATCTTGGCTCATAACTGCTTCAATTTCATCTCCTAGTATATCATCATGGCTATTATCAACCTCCATGGAACCTCCATTTGAATCACTTAGAGGTCTGGCATATCATCTGATATTGTCAATGGAGTGCTCTTCGATTTCATCTTCTTGGAATGCCAAATTTGCTGAGTGGAGCATCAATAATTTGTCTTGGCTCAATTTTGCATACACCCATCAATTATCCTTGTCATGCTTTCATGTTTGGACAGATGTATAATATACTTGTGTAAAGCTTGTGTAGATAAAATGAAGGGTTCATCCTTGCTAAACCTTCTTTTGTGATTGATATCCACAAGATTGTAATCGTTATGTATCTTCATCCCAACATTTAGAGTTGGATCAAACCAATCACACTTGAACAACGTAGTCCTTTTTATTGGGAGTGCAGGATACTCTAATTGTATAATCTCCCTCAAAAGACCATAATAATCATATGATGTTGCATGTAATTGGAACCCTTTACACAAACTCCACTTTTGTGTCATTCTTCTCGCACTCATGCTCGAGTTGTGTGAAATTTACACCCTTTGATGAAATATAATGGATAAGTCATCACAACTTTTAAAGGCCCAGTTGCGGGATCCTTCATCATTTGATTGGTCACATTCTTATTAGGATCCCATGCCTACATAATAAGATGCACTATTAATATTAATAGACAAGAAATCAATATAATAAGATTGATAAATAAGATATAAAGGTTAAGACTTACGTAAATCTTAAACCAGTTAGCAAATTCATTTTCCAATTTACCATCAACTTGTGCATCAGTTATATTAGGTGTATTTCCCACCACCTCTTCCACAAATATCCTTCAAAGGTGAAACTATTTGTGTTAAAAAAAGAAACTAAAAGTTTTCTTTTTAATTAAATTGAAGTAGAGAAGCATACTTGACATATTGTTGAACCTCATCACAATTTAGTAAGACATAAGTTTGAGCTTGATGGTATTCTTTATCAGTCAAACGCCTTGATTTTGCTTGCCCATATGGTTGACCAGGAAAATTAAATATTGATAAAAGACCTTCAGATGTTTCAACCTCTCCTCCATCATCATTACGAGGTATTTTTCTTAACTTTGTGTTCACATGAGGCTCAAAGTGATATGAACAAAAAGTTGATGCTTCTTCAACTAAGTACGCATTACAAATTGAACCTTCAACCTTGGCTTTGTTAGTTACTTTCTTCTTTAAATGACGCAAGAACCTAAATTATAAATAAGAATAGTTATATCAAATTAAAAAAAATTAGACATTATACAAAATCATATAGGCTGAATTTATATTAAAGTTTACCTCTCAAATGGGTACATCCAACGATATTGCACTGGCCCTGCTATCTTTGCTTCATATGGTAAGTGGATTGGAAAATGTTCCATTGAGTCAAAGAAACCCGGAGGGAATATACGCTCCAACTTGCACAATATTACAGGAATTTCTTTGATAAGCCTATTCATGTCTTCCACTCTAATCGTCGAACAAGTAAGATCTTTGAAAAATAAGCTTAGCTCTATCAAAGCTTTCCATACCGACAATGGTAATAATTCACGAAAGGCTATAGGGATTAACCTTTGCATGAATACATGGCAATCATGGCTTTTCATTCGATACATTTTATACTTGCACATATCAACACACCTTGCCATATTTGAAACATACCCATCCGGAAATCGAAGTTGACTTACCCATTCACAAACAACTTTTTTTTCTTCCTTACTTAAGCTATAGCAAGCTTTTGGATATTTCCCAGTCGCTTCATTTTTCTCCAATTCTTTACGCTTGCAATATATTTTCACATCCTCTCTTGCTTTTGCATTATCTTTGGTTTTGCCTTCCACATCCATCACTGTGTCAAACACATTTTCAAAAACATTTTTTTCAATATGCATGACATCAAGATTATGGCGGATGAGATTAGTACTCCAATAAGGCAAATCCCAAAATATGCTACGCTTGTGCCATCCACTTGACTTACAAATAGGAGCATTCCATTGTTCAGCACCAACTTCTGTTATTTTCTTCAACTTTAAGTTTTCGATTTGTTTCAAAATTTGATGCCCAGAAAAAATAGATGGAGGTGGTGACTCTTCAATCTTGTTCTTTAGGAAATCATTTTCTGTTTCTTCTGAAAGGATGATGTGTTGGTAGGAATTGCCGATGACAATCAAACCATGAAACTTTACCACCATTAACAAGGCTAAAAGACTTTGATTTATCCATACAATATGGACAAGCTTTTTTGCCTGCTGTACTCCATCCTGATAACATTGCAAAAGCTGGGAAGTCACTAATGGTCCACATGAGTGCAGCTCTCATCTGAAAATTTTGTTTCTTGGACACATCATATGTTTGTACTCCAACATTCCACAAATGTTTTAACTCTGCAATTAATGGTTGCAAGTACACATCTAACTTCTGCTTTGGGTTTTTGGGGCCAGGTACAATAACAGTTAAAAACATATAAGGGTCCTTCATACACATCCACGGCGGTAAATTGTATGGTGTGATAATAACAGGCCAACAAGAATATTGCTTGCTTGATTGTCCAAATGGTTGAAACCCATCTGTAGACAACCCAAGTCTTACATTTCGAGCCTCTGATGCGAAAAGAGGATGTATGAGATCAAATTGCTTCCATGCTTCAGCCTCAGAAGGATGGCAAATCACGCCATCTTTTTTATCATGCTCTTTGTGCCACCTCATATCCTTCGCCGTCACCTTTGAAGCATACAATCTTTGTAGCCTAGGTATCAGAGGAAAATAATACATCTTTTGATTCAGTGAATAATCTTTGTGATTCCTTATGCCTCTCTTCCCGCTTTTATATCGAGGATGATCACAAACCTTGCAACTTCTTCTGCCACTATGCTCACACCAATATAACATACATCCATTTATGCAACAATGGATTTTCTCGCATAGAAGACCCAAGCCAGCAATAAAATTCTTTGTATTATAGAAGGTATCAACCAACTTATTATTAGTTGGTAATGCCTCTTTTATAAATTGCAATATAGCATCATAACACCTCTCTGACATTTGAAACTCAGATTTTATTGTTAATAATCTGGCAACGGCAGATAATTGAGTGTGAGCTACACATCCAGGCCATAAAGGTTCTTCTGCTGTATCAAGCATGTCATACAATTTTTGAGTTGTAAGGTTTGGCATTTCCTCTTTACTTGCATCATAATATGGATCAAAGTTAGGACCAATTGCATCAATAATCATGTCCATGTATGAGCTTGATCCTTCCACATCTTGCGATCTCAAAGAATTACACTGAGTTTCACTACAATTTGCATATACCATAGGTTCCCAATGACATACCCATTGACGATAATCTTGAGTAAACCCATTCCTCAAAAGGTGCAACTTCACATTATCAACCACTTCATACCTTCGATTTTGACACTTACAACATGGGCATCTTATTTTATCACCATCCATAAATCTCGGTTGGTCACAAGCATATTGGATGAATGACTCTACCCCAACCACAAATTCAGGGTTAATGAATCTATGTCCGTGTGTAAGTCTATTATACATCCACTCTCGATTAGTTCCCATTTATATTCTGATAACATAAAACAATATGATTTTTAAAATTAACACATGTTTATAGATTAAAAATAAACTTAAAACACATACACCATATATGCTCACATGAATACTTTTTAAAAAATATATATTTAGAGTTAAATTAAATTGCAAATTCAAAATAAGGCTACAAATAAATTGATATAGATTAGGTGAACATGAGATACTTTATGGTTGACAAATATAAACAATGCTTAAAAGTTTTTTTAATACATTGTTCCTTTATTCTTAATTCATGCATATTTCTATATCATGCATAACACATGTGATTATTTTCTTTGTTTGTGTGAACACATTGCTATATACATACAAAAATTTCACCATATATATATATATATATAAATGGGATAGAAGACGTAGATGATCTGACCTCTCGGACGCGTGTACTCACGAATTGAGTTTGTAGCAAAGGAATAACCACAAATTTCGCCGGCAAGTTTGTAGCCGGGAAAGAATTGCCTGCTTCCAAATATAAACAGCTACTTAAATCCCTAGAAAGCACACATTCAACAGTGGTCAGCCCTTAAACCGAGAAATACCACCAAACAATAAAAAATCCAGTAAACATTTCACTCAACAAAAACATGAGCTATTCAGGAAGTGTATCTAATTAAAATCCAGTAAAGCTTGACTTAATGAAAACATGAGCTAGGGACGATAACCATCATGTTTATCCATTTAAAAGTGATTAGTGGTCTATCACATTTATTTAACAGAAAAAAAAGCTGTGTAATCAGACGTGTTTATCCATTTAAAAAAACAAAAAAATTATCAAACTATGGTGACTCTATAGTGGACCATGTGTCAAGTATCTTCTATCAACTCTATTGTTGTAGGATTTCATGTTGGTGTAAAAGAATTTATGCATTAAAGCTATAGTCGATAATTTTTTCTGATAACCAACCGAGAAACATACTATCAAAAAATTATCTATCTGTCCACATACATATTAACTCCTTTTCATTTTCACTTTCAATGTAAGAAAATAAATAAGAAAAGGTCAATTAGAGGCAAATGTAAGAAAATCAATCTTTTAAGTAATTTCCAAAAATCAGAAATTAGGATCCCTATTTTGGCTTCTTCCCAAAATTGCCCTTTTTAAAAACTAGTTAAATGCAACCAACTCCTGTTTAGCTATGATAGTTGGATGGGAGGGGTTTTTTGATTTTTATATTTGGAGTGGAGGATGCTAATGGCAGGATCCCAAGCAAAGGGAGAGGTATAAACAATAGTTACAACAAAAGAAACATAAGCTGTGAAATCAATAGCTAACGACAAAATCTAGTAACCTTTTATAATAATAAGGGCAGTCCAAGAACAAAAGGTGAGCTTCTGAATAATACCAAATTGTACTGGTCTTAGCTTGTAATACCTTTTTTTGAATAAAAGCAATCTGAGTGCATTTGATGCTAATGGGAAAGTTGTTATAAATTTCAAGCATCCAACAAATGAAAATTGAATTACTTGCTGTTTGCCGTTCATGCATGCTGTTTGCATGGGAAAATTGTTATAAATTTTATCAAAAAAAAAAGAAAAAAAATTGTCTATTAACAAAACCCATAAAATTGTACTATTTGAAATGCTAATTTTTTATATCTCGGTCAGTATTCAGGTTTTTACTTGCTGTTTGTCGTTCATGCATGCTGTTGTTACTGTTGTGTCAGCAACTGTTTAGAAGGAAGTCAATTGGAACAAGTATTTTATGTTTGTATATTTATTCTGCGGCAATGCAATACTAGAATTCTCATAGTACTTACTTGGTAAATTGTTTTGTGAAAATGGTAAAAACCTTAAGTTCAAGCGGCAAACCTTTTTTAATGGAAATGTTAAAAATCCTCAACCAACTTGGAGTGGGTCTTCCAGTGAAACTGAGAGGAATTAATTGATGTCGTGGCGTGTGAGCTGCGCTGGTTTTGTTGAGCTGGATTTGCTTTGCTTCATTTCTTATCTATCACATTGAAAATAAAATACTAATAACAACAATAATAACAGTAATCATCCTTTATCAAAGGTTTTCTTAAAATATGTATATATATATATATATACATTCCTAAGATGATATAATTTCAATAAAATGAGAAGTAGGAGTAGTTTTCAATTGGTATTTGGTAGGGCATAGATGCATGGTGGTATTTCACAAATATTGCTTTATAAAATAATCACTAATACTTTCTCTGATTTTATAAAATAAAATTAATCAAAATAAATGACAAGTAATGGAAAAACCAAACCACCATTGAATTACTACAGTGTTGAAAGATAATCACTAATACTTTCTCTCAATTTTTCTCTTTCTCTGCTTCTCTTCTTTTAGTGTTGCTCGATTGATAATGCAAATGATTCATTAATTATCAAGAAATCTTTTTTGGAATAGCAACAAGATCTAGAAGAATATCATCTAGAGAGGAGACTACTACCGCTAGGTAGTGCAACCTACTTGTGAAATAAACTAATAAGTGAAGAAAAATAGCAAAAGAACTAGGTTCTGTTTTCTTCTAAAGAACAGAATCACAATGAAATGCAGAAACAATCTCTTATCTTCAGTTACCGCTTGATTTGCATTGCTTAAATTGGACTCTTGCCTGATCTCCTTGGCACTATCTGCAGTAAAAAAAAAATGAAAATGGAGGCAATAACCATTCAAGGAGACAATTCATACTACCATACATTACACAGGCATTCATTCAATTAACTCCAATAAGATGGGAAGATTATGAAGTTTGAGACCAATTACCCACTGTCAAAACTAGCTACATATGCTAATTACAAATTATGCTCAAAATCCCTCATTTAACCACTGTGATGGACAAAAATAACCTAAATTCTCAAAATGCTTGAAGACAGGAGGAATGAATAGCAGCATTATATTAAATTAAAAAATTGAGTACATTTCTCAGCAACACACATTCAACATTGATGAACTGATCAATACTAGATAAAAAAAACGACGAAATCAATAGAACCGGAGACATCAAAAAGCAACCGAAAAATAAAAACCGAAACTTGAAGAGGAATACAGACCAAGGTACATCTGAATAGCCTTTTGAAGTGTGCCATACTTCTTTACGGAGCACTCATGAAGACGACCAATTCTCATGATCAATCAAAGCAAATAATAACATAAGGCCACTAATTAACTCGAGAGCAATAAACACTAATTAAGACCACCAACTCTCATGATCAACTGAAGGAAATCAGGAAATACTTAAAGTGAACCATTAATTCAATCAATTCTCATGATCAAATCAAAGCAACTATTTCCAGAAACCATCACTCAATAACAAGAAACCAATAACGAATGCTACCATTTTCATGATCAATTGAATAAAAAACTTTCACAGCATGCCATCAATTCCCTTCAAAAGAAAAAAAAAAACTTCTCACTAAGAAATCCACAGAAAGATCAACTCCTATAAAATCCAAGATCCAAGCATAAAATCCATAAAATAGAAACAAAGGATTAAGACAGAGTTGTCTCACAGCGATGACAAAGGCAAAGATGATGACCCCAATGAAGATAGAGAGCAATGATGGTTGAAGATAGAGAGCAATGATGGTTTACTGACGGGCTGCTACTTCTGCTGAGTCGGACGCTACTGCGGTTATGCCAGATGCTGTTGCGGCTACGAATCCATGGCGATTGATCGAAAACCCAAGCGTGAGTGCTTCAGTCCTTCTCCAATATAATAACACAAGACCTCTAGCGAAGACGAAGAAGAAGAAGAAGAAGAAGAAGAAGAAGAAGCAACACCTATTCTTTTCTATTCGCTCCCTCCTTTCACTGTCGCTTCTCCTCCTCCTCGTAGCTCCTCCAATGGTGGCCGAAAGAGAGAGAGAGAGGAGCAATGAAAGAGACGATGCCAATAAAAGAGAGGGACAAGGGATTAGGGTTGGTGAGCAAGATAGAAGAGGATTATGTTTTGAGAAATAAATTTTGTTTTTGTTTTGTTTTTGTTTTTCTTTTAATTGTCATAACTAATAAAAATTAATTTATTAAATATTTTTTTATCATTATTATTATTATTATTATTATTATTATTATTACAATTACAGTGAATGCACATGATCTTTATTATATATATATATATATATATATATATTTATGTCACCGAAGTTGTATCCATTATGAAACATATTAATAAAAATAAAATCATTGTGTTAACAATTATACTAAGCATTAATCCAAGAGAATCAACGAAATTGTTTAAGCAAACAACCTTTAGTTATTTCATTAATTTTTTAATAAAAATATTTACTTATTTAAATATTAACATTAACAATAATTATTATTAACTAAAAAAATTACAAAATTTAAAATTAATTTTGATTAGTTTTAATTAAGTCAAAGTGCATTTAGTTAATTTGAACTAATTATATATTTATACTTAGTCCTAAACTTGAAAAATATAATATAATATACTAACTGAGTAGATTTTTTAACAAAAATACAATTAAAAGGTAAATAAATAATTAATTTAAAAAAATGGAGAGATGCCACAATGGACAATAAATATTAAATATATATCATATTATAACTGAGTAGACTTATAAAATTGTTTTTTTAATGTTTTAAGGAAACATCTTTGTTTGAGTTTCTAAATAGTAAGAAAATAGAGATACGGTCATACGATAACTTTTTTTTGATAAAAAAAAGTTTTTTAATTATTTTTTTAAAATTTTAAAGAAACATCTTTGTTTTGATAAAGGCTGGCATACAACCAGAATGGCGTGCCCAAAACAGTTCAGCAAAATTTTCAGATTATTTTTTTCCCGAAAAATTCGATCAAGCTAAAACTTAAATAAAAAAACAAAAATCATTATCAAACTTAAAAATACGTATAAAAAAAATAATGTTTGAAAATGTTATAATATTTCCCAAAGGGCCAAAAAAAAAAAATATATATGTTTTTTTCTCTTTCTTTCTTTTTGATAATTCAGTTAATTTTTAGATTAATATTACTTAATTTACGAACAAATAAAATGAAATATTGATGACTGTCTCCCAACACATAAATAACAAAATGACAGAAAAAACACACACACACATATATCATATCAAGGGATTTAAATATGATTATTGGTTAACTTACAGAATTATCGTATTATTATTAACAAATATATATCTTTATAAGTCTTCATAAAAGATGGTGCTCATTTATCTTTTAGAAAACAACTATCAAGATTAAAGCTTGGTATATTATAAAATTAAAAATGTAATCTTTTGTTGGTGATTCATATTAAAATTTGTAATTTTACTAATGTTTTGGTATTCCACGACTATCAAGAATTTCAAAAAAAAAATGCATTCTTCTAAGCAATTTTTTGCATTATTTTAGTTAAATGCTAATTAAAAAGTGCATTTATTTATTTATTTATTTATTTTCTTTTGATTTTAACAAAATCATACAATAAAATTATGTATGTCATAATGAAGTTAATACAATTAATAATAAAATTTTTAAATTCAATAACAAATCTTTAAAAAAAAGCAATTTAATACACTTCTAAAATAATCAAGTTAATTTATATTTACCTAGGGATTAGCTTTAAACTAAGGGTGCATTTGGATCACGGAATGGGAATGGGGGAATGAGAATGGGGGGAATGAAAAGGAGAGAATAAAAAACAAATGTTTGGTTTGAAGGAATGTGTATTGGGAATGGAGAAAAGTATGAGAGAGAAACTGTGTAAATTACTTATATGCTCTTTAGTTAATTAATGGTTTCAAGTATTGTATAAGATAATGAATTAATAAGTAACTATAGATAATTATCGTTTAAGTAAAAGATAAATTAAACAATTATCGTATAATAATTATTAAATCGTTATAATTTGTATAATTGAATTAGAAATAATTTTAAATAATAATTATTATTAATTTAAATTAAACAATTAACTTTAAAAATTATTGTATAAGATAATGAATTAATAAGTAACTATAGATAATTATCGTATAAGTAAAAGATAAATTAAACAATTATCGTATAATAATTATTAAATTGTTATAATTTGTATAATTGAATTAGAAATAAATTATTATTAATTTAAATTAAACAATTAACTTTAAAAATTATTGTATAAGATAATGAATTAATAAGTAGCTATAGATAATTATCGTATAAGTAAAAGATAAATTAAACAATTATCGTATAATAATTATTAATTTGTTATAATTTGTATAATTGAATTAGAAATAATTTTAAATAATAATTATTATTAATTTAAATTAAACAATTAACTTTAAAAATTATTGTATAAGATAATGAATTAATAAGTAACTATAGTTAATTATCGTATATGTATAATTAAAATAAGAATAATTATTACTTTGTTATAATTTATATAATTGAATTATAAATAAATCATTGCAACTTCACTAAAATGCAAAAGTGTAAGAAAAACTTTGGAAACAACCAGGAAACACAGAGGACTCTAGAAACTCTTGAAAGATCAAAGCAAATTTGCAAGAAATTTCAGATACGTTTGGACAATTGATAGGCTCCTCTGCTGCTGTTATACCCTCCCTGCAATTTTAAATATAACACACTTGTGGAAATACATAGATAGTACATTTTCCTTATGAGGAATAGCCTACTGAAAACTCGCACTTCTTCTGATACACATTTATCAATGGCGACTCTATGATGCCTTCTAGCTTACATGGAAGGCCACCTACAGTTATACACATGTAGAAAATTCCAATGATGATAAACATGATATGTTGCCCAAAAATGGGTAACAACAAAAAATCTGTCTTACATAACAACATAATAAGGAAACAACAACAACAACAACAAAGTTTAATGGGTGCAACCCATACTATCGAAAAAAGAAAAATCTGTCTTAGATAAAAACATGATAAAGAAACAACAATAAAGTTTCATGGGAGCAACCCATAATATCCAACCAAAAACCTGTCTTAGATAAGAACATGGGACATAATACCCATAACATCAAGCACATCAAATAACATCACATGGGTGGGTGATTTGGCATTCTTCCTAGGAGTAGGTGACAAAAACGGAGCTTTCTCTCGTTAGCTAACTCCCAAAACATGTTTAGCTGTTCCTCATCATTTCTAAGAATTTGCATTACCATTAAAGCTTCATCCTCAGTAAGGCCATGGATATTGAAAATGACATCATTCAGTAATTTTTTTCGTTCATCAACTTCTTTCCGAGCTGCCACCATATACGCTTTGGCCTCAGAATCACGAACAACACATTCAGCTAAAGTCTTGAACCCCGGTCCCACAAGATTCACGAAATGGTGAAACTTTGCAGAAATTGCAGCGATATTCTGTTCCTTCGCACAATTTTTCCTTTTTCTTCCAATGGAACTTGAGGCACAATTATCATACGAATTAGGTGGTGGAGAATCAATGTGGTCATCCATGGGCATAAAAGAATCGTCACTTGATATTGGAACAAAATTTGCATTATCATCCATGTGTGCATAGGAATCATGCATATACTGTTCTGCATCATCTACAAGGTCACCCCCTTGCATTGCCCTAAGCTCTATCCTTTGCAAAGATTGGGGTGAGATCATTGAAGAATGGAAAAGATTTTCCATATAGTCCAGCAGCTTCTTTGTGAGTCTTGATACATAGAAAAATAAATAAATAAATAAATTAAACATTAATTAGAGTGGTACGGATTAAAAGGACTTCGTGTATGAAACAAAACATAATTTAATGTACCTTAACATATTCATCATACGTGCTTTTCTCGCACTCGATAGTGTTGTTGTTGTTGTCCCAAATGAAACCAATAATGGCCAGAATATCAGCTATCGCGGTGGTTTTGCTTCTAAAAAGCTTTACACGGGACTCTATATTTGGGACACCCTTCAGAGTTGTTTGCGGGAATTTCTCCTTCAACATTTTCTCTAGTTGGTACAAGTACCCATTTCTGAAGCCATTCTCCCCACGCCACACGGTATTTGTCGACAACTCAACTAAAGTTTCGATTAACACCTTGTCTTCTTGTGTTGTCCAATAATGTTTGTTCATACCCCTACCTCGATGTTGAGATTCATGATCCATTCTGAAGGGAAAAAAAACCATAGTCAATGCAAGGAGAAAAAGAAAACAATAGTCTTAATTTGGAATGATGTGAACCAAATAATACTCTCATTTGGCATGCTATAATTATTACCTGCAGGTATTATTCAATAAAGTGATGCAAGGACACAACCAATGAAGAAAACTTTAGTAAATGGTGTTGGTAAGCTGCAAATATTAATGGCATTTGATAAAATTTAACAAAAAACTATATAATACAATATTACCATGACAATGGAGCATCATACCAATTTTATTAAATGCAATGGAAAAAGTAGAAAGGTGCTATTACAAAAACAAACATTAATTGGGAAACTTAACATAGGAGCAATCATATCAATTTGTTCTAGTAGATCGCCATTCATTAAACATGTCTTCAGCCATGTCAATTCTAAATTTGGTCCATTCATCCGTAGGTTCAACAACCATGATGTTGTCAGGATCATCCTCCATGGTCTCTTCTATTGGTAAATTATTAATTTCATGCTCGGCCGGATCTTCAGTCATTTCTCGTCTAATAAAATTGTGCAATAAGCAACACGCATTGATGATACGTCTTTGAGTATTTATATTGTAAAAATATGGACTTGATAAAATTTTCCAACGAATTTTAAGTAGTCCAAATGTCCTCTCTATCACGTTTCTAGCAGCGGAATGCTTCATGTTGAAAAACCTCTTGGGCTGTAACTGGTTGATGGTCATTTGCCCAAGAACTCAAATGATAGCGTTGTCCACGAAAAGATGCAAGAAAACCAGGTGAGTTTGTATACCCGGCATCAACAAGGTAATAAAAACCTAATGAGTAAACAAATAGCTAAATTTAGTAAAGACTTTTGAGAACAATTTTATTATTGATATTTACTTAAAAACTAATATGAGCACAAATTATTTACCATTTGAAACTTTTAAACCATTGGGCTTCGTAACTGCATCCCTAAGAACACGACCATCATGTGCTGATCCTTCCCACCCAGATAAAACATATATAAATTGCATGTCGTGGCTGCAAACACCGAGTACATTAGTAGTGATGTCAGCTTTCCTTGTTCTATATCGTGGTCGATCAACCTTACTCACATTCAGCCGAATGTGTGTTCCATCTAATGCTCCAAGACAATTCTACATTGGAAAGAAGTAATTAGTATTGATAGACTAGCAGTCATGAAACAACAAATTAATTGATATAGTTGGAAGGTACCTTAAACCACTTCCATCGAAAGTCATTTGAATTTTCGGGAACAGGTTCTGGTTTCTTTAGTAAGACACTATGGCAAAGGATTATTGACTTCAAAACAACATGGAAATGACGACTAAATGTCTCAGCTGATCGCACAAAATCAAACTTAATTATTCTATTTTTCACATGGTGTGCCACGATGTTTAAAAACATAGCGATCATTTCCTCTACCATGACGTTTCTTGTGCCACGTAGTCCACCGTTGGAAGTTAATAATCGGCATAATCTATGAAAGCAACATCGATCCATGCGTAGTTTGTCAATGCACTTAACATCACTTTCATACACCACCCGATATAAATACTCATGTTGTCTACGCCGTCTAACAGATGTCGACTCAATGTCTCTATGAATAGTGGGAGTGTTGGCATCATCTTCACATATAACGCATACAGTGATGATCATGATGTTCACAACGAGAAAAACAAACATGTACATCATGTGAAGTATATGATTGGTTTCAATATCTTCCATGTTATCATTGGCATATCTAACATAAAAGTAAACATTACATGAATTAGGGCACCAATTAAATAATACACCCCTAATAACAATAAAATTAAAAATAATAAGAAACTATATATTGAATAACATGGCTGATAAGGAATTACACCCCTAATATTCATAACATCAATCATAAGCAAACCTCAGAATGGAGTTTGCCAAAAATGCCAAGATTAATTTGATATCTATCTGTGCATTCTGCTTCTAACATCCATTTATTTTAGCACATCGCAATTGCCACCTTAACATCTTACTTTTGCATTCTAGAATCCATTGTGGATGTCCAAGCAAATGAAATCCACAAAAAAAGAGAGCAAGAACCACAATCTAAACGACAGAAATTTATGAAGAGAACTGTGTTGTCACTATGAGAAGCCTAATTCAAGATAAGCCTAAAAACAACACATAGAAAACAGCCTTCGGGAGCCATCTGCCCTCGTCCTATACACTATCAATCATGCCTTGTTTAATTTAATCCAAATTCAACATCACCATCAATCATGCTTTGTTTGCATTCGTGCTTGCACTATTTGCACCATTGCATCATGGATATTCCAAGAATCACCAAAAAAAAAAAAACAATGGAACTTATCATGAAATTATATTTTAAGGGAACAGTATATGTATGTTTTTAATTTTCAGACAAGATTTGTCAGTGTCTCATTCCCAACCTTTGTAAAAGGCACCAATCCTTTCATGAACTTTCATATGCTTTATCATGAAACAAAATTCAGAATCTATGACTCATCACAAGATTGTAGCAATTGAGTGAGATGGTTCTTGGCTTTAATTATGTAAATAAAGATGAGCATTGAAAGTGCATGGCCTATTGCCAATGGCCACAACACATGTATGATTGGTTCCAATCAACATTGCCCATGGTTTCATTGCTTTAATTCTGACTCAGCTAATTATTGTAGTTTTACAAGTAATTAAGTCACATATTTAATACATCATCATCATCTAAAATGAAAGATATATAATCAAAGATGCAGTGCGTTCACAAGGAACTTTTAATTATTATTTAGCTTCACTTTCATGGTTGGAAGATTGAGTTGGATACCTTACTATTTTTTATTTTGATCTCATGAAAAGTACACAAACTATTATTTGAATGGATGAGCCTGTTTTTTTACTAGTTTTTTTTTTATATTCAAAACATTTCACACCACAAAATTGATTAAGTATGGTAGACTATTCTCAACACATACAATATAATTTTATATTTTGTATTCTAATCAGATTCACTGTCATCATCTCATAATATAATAGCAATATTTACTAAATTAAACAAAACTTAGTAAATATATGGAAAGAATCAATGATTCCAAGTTTATATATATATATATATGTTAATATATACACATAGGATGTGAGGTGTACAGTGACAGGAAAGATAAATAATCCTTATGCAAACTGATGTGTACTCCAATGAAATATAAACTATTCATGGCATGAATGAGCATGCATTAGTATTAAGTGATCATTGAAATAAAGAAAAAAAAATATCTAGAGAGAAACAAAGTCCACAATGCAAATGGGTCAAATTTTAACCTTTTTCTTAACAAATGCTATATACCTATGCAATAAAGAATTCGATCATGAAAATAAACTATAATTCATAAATGTTCACAAATATTTTGATATTAAAAAAAAGCATGAAGATTTAGAGAAAAATTTAAATTTTTCACACCTCGAACGATAGAATTGTGATCAAATTCATAAAACTTCATCAACAAAATAGCTCAAGGGACAACTGAAAACTCCAAAAGCATCAAAGCACTCACCTCCCTCTGATTTGAATTTATCAGATGATGGGCTATTATCAGAATTTTTCACATGATTCAGATGGAATGAAAAATTTATTAACTAATGAAATAAATTTGTTTTATTAGATGTCGGGTTTCTAGAATTCTTACCTAATTACAACCAAACAGATCTATCACAAACAAGATAATACAACTAATTATCAACAAAAATCTAATCTATATCTCTAATTTAAACACTAGATAGATAAACAAATATTGAAAAAAAATTGTTCATTAGATCTTGAGAAATGAAAATCCTACCTAATTACCACGCAAAGGAAAATCACCGGCGGCGCTTGTACTTTCCAAGAAGAAGAGATGAGAGACACACTCATACTTTCCGAGAAGATGAGATGAGAGACACGACAACAAGCTTTCCCTGGAGAGATCGTGACGAAAGGGTTGGAAGAGACCACCGGTGGCTGTCGTCCTGTCCTTGAAGCTCGGGGTCGGGGGAGAGGCAAAAGGGGATCGCTGGCTGAGAAGAAGAAGAGAGCTAGGGCATTTGGGTTTAAAGAGAAAACCAAGTTCTCATTACCAATCCTTTGGGAGTCAATGATCCATCCAAACGCACCTTAAACATGATGGCTATCGTCCCTAGCTAATCCCTGGGTAATGTTTAAGATCAACAATTTTACCTAC
Source organism: Dioscorea cayenensis subsp. rotundata (assembly GCF_009730915.1). NCBI lineage: Eukaryota > Viridiplantae > Streptophyta > Magnoliopsida > Dioscoreales > Dioscoreaceae > Dioscorea > Dioscorea cayenensis. The sequence goes on along the minus strand of NC_052476.1, from coordinate 15,484,801 downwards.
GGAAACTAATCTCTTGCTAAATAAAAATTCTAAGAAATAAAATACCCAGGGATTAGCTACAGACAAATAACAATGACTATTTTTCCTAGCTAATCCCTGGGTAATTTTAAAGCTGTTCAGTTTACCCAGGGATTAGCTAGGGACAAATAACGACAAACATTTTTCCTAGCTAATCCCTAGGTAATGTTAAAACTATTTAATTTTACCCAGGGATTAGCTAGGATGTAGGTACCAACGGATAATTTTTTATAGTAATCCATTGCTAAATATTACCCGCGTAGTTCTCACAATATTTAGCAATGGAATAGCTTAGGAAAGTTTTGCCCTTGCTAATTTCCTAGGTATTGCCCTGTGTAATCCCTGGGTAATATTTTTAATCTTTGTATCTAATCATTCCATTCTATTCCCTGTCTATTCCTTGGCTAAGTAGACAGGAAAATGTTTCCTGGGTAATTTTCGTTGGTAATTAATAATTTTCTTGTAGTGTATATAATGTTAATGTGAGAGGTTTATTATACGAATCTATCAATTTAAACATTGAAAATGTTAAATGTTGAATTTTATATGAGACGATGTATTATCTATATGTGAATATCAAATTATTTTGGTCTCAAGAAGTTTATTTGATTTTGATATAAGAAGTTATAGATCTTGGGGAGACAATACTTATGGTGAATTTATATAAATGATTTCGGATGTGGGGATTAGTGAGTCAAGATGTGCCTTGAAAGAATTTTTTGATGAAGTTGATTTGGTAGTACAATAGAGATGGAGTATCTTGTTGGGATTAATAGAATTAGAAGATGAGAATGGAAGTTTATTGGAAAATATTAAGTTAAAGCTTACTTATAATCCTTTGGTTTAATCTTTCCAAGTTTGTGAGAATAATTATGGGCTATTTCATTATAATTGGAGTATGATAGAGGGACTTTGATGATTTAACTTGAGTGGACTTATGTTGTTGAGGAAGGATGGAGCTACTCCCATTTACCACTTTGTTTTACTCAATGTATTTTATCATGTTCCTTGAACTATATGAAATGCTATATATATAGCATGTTTTGTTTTGTTCAAGCCTTTGAATTATTATTCATATCCCATGTAAGATGTTGATAATTTTATGCTTTCAAAATTTATCATTTTCACTTCTATCATTGTTATGTAATTTGAAAATCATTTGTGGCTGATGAAATTGTTATTTTGATCTTAATGAATTCGATGCAATGCTTGTGAGAGGTGCGTGGAGCCATTGACAGGGGATTCTTTTATGTGAGAAACCCGGGGTCACCAGACGGGGATCTCAATGGCCAATACTAAGGAATGAAACATTTTAAATTTTAAAAGTTTTAAAACACCTTGGTGGTCTCGGATTTACTCGCGGCCACGATTAGATCGGGAATTGTTTGAGGCCAACCTACATTTTAAGCTGTGTTTTCCCAAGATTTTATTGAGAAGTAATTGCAAGATCTGTTTGCAAAGTTTTACATTGGAATTTTATGTGTATATGTATACATTTATATGCTATCCTACCTACTTTTATTTTGTTGTGTTCATTCAATAGTATTGTGATTTACACTGCCATTTTGGAAAAGTATAAATAACCCTTTTTCCAAATTTGTTGGTATTTATGAGATTTCAGTTGCCCTCACCCCACTCACTGAGTAATCAAGTTACTCAGCCTCTCTTTTTTCATTCTTTTCAGGTACAGAACCCTAAGGTAGTCGAGCTTGAGACTAGTGGTGTATGGCCAGTTATAATATGGATCCACTAGGGCTGTTGTTTTGTGAATTTTATATTTCTGAAAAGTATTTATTTCTTTTGTATTGTTGTACAATAATAAATTATAAATACTTATATGTTTTCACTTGGTTATCTTATTTAAAGTTGATTTTCGAGTGTTTTAGAAATTGTTTGAGATTAGGTTACTAAGCAGCCTTGCAGGACTTCGGGTTTGGGAAGACTTGTGTCCCTTGTTTGAAAGTTTTGTGGCGGTTGTTGCCCACCAGGCTGTGTGTCGAGGTGTGACATCAAGAACCTGATTGTGTGGCTCAGCCCTAGTAACAACAGTTGCAATAGTTTCATCCCACCATAACAGACCAAAAGGTCTGAAATGAATAGCAACAAGAATTGAGGTTTAGGACATTGGCCGTAAAAATAATAAATTTTACCAATTAAATGTGGAGTATCCTACTTGGCTGATTTCCCTTTGATGAAAGACATGCAATAATCAGGAACCTATAAGAGCAAAAACAAGAGTATTAATGTTGGTAATATAAATGAAAAGGGCACAACAAGATATCAATGAGATTACCAGTGGTTTTCTTGATGGTAAATAAACTCGAGGAATTTCTGAATCCCATGTAACAACATTATCATCCCCTACACTCACACCTGTATGGTCCCTAAAGTTCACTCCCAGAAAGCTCCACATAAACATAGATAAGCCAAACAAGAAGATAATTTTAAACTAGCTGCATGTTATAGTACTACTAATTACCTTCCACTTGGGGATTGAACAAACATGGCAATAATCATCATCATTAAGTTCCAATGGTCAATGAGCAAAGAGGCAAGTGGCAGTTAATTATGTAAAGATGGAAATAAAGGAGGACATATGTTGTAGGATTACAAGAATCCATGAATATAAGTACAAAAAATATTTTACGCAAGTGGTTGTATAGAGCATGGATCAATGACACTAAAGGACAAATAACTATTGTTGGAAAGATATCTCAAGCAAAATGCACCTAAATCCATAGGGATAATAATTTGTAACAATAGAAAGGGTAGCCAAAGCGCAATACATAATAAAAGTAGACCTCATTGAAGTAGACAATTAGTTTAGATCATACCGTCCCTAGTCAATCTTATCATCCACTGAAACTTGTTATGGGTAGTTGGCCATAAGGCATCTCATCTCTCCATCTCTCTTCTCAGCGTTGGTAATCTAAAACAAAGACAACAAATAAAAAACAAACATAATACCAGAATAACAACTGCAAGAAAATTTAATTTTAAAAGAAAATCCCCAACAATATCATAACAAAACTGAGCGGGGGAAGATCAAGGATGGCATCTCCCAATAGAAGAGCCTTTTCGAGAGTAGGCCTTTGAGATTCGTTATGTAACAACCTTTGACTAAGGTAGAAATCACCATCATTAAATGGGATTAAAATAGATACAAAAGTTTTTTAAAAAATATATATTATATGCAACCTCAAACTCATTTGGGCACCCTCGACGTATAACAACATCATGAGCGGGGTAAGGAAATTGTGCCAACATCTGCGTTCAAAAAGAGTTATTTAAATAAAAAATCTAAAAATAAGGAAATTCGCCACTAAGCAAAACAAAAATTAATTGCAGACCTTCGTAGGAAAGGCACCCCACAAAAAGACCCACATTCAAAATTGCGTAAGGCCATAACATCCAGCAACCACAAGTCCCATCCTTGTCTAGTAATTCATAGAAACCATTCGACTTCGATTAATAGCATATCTTCCAAAAAAACTCCGAGCAAACTTTAACAAGTCAACCACATTTTCCATAAGGATATATTTGGGTTTCAAAAACTTGACAATATCCATATACTACCTCAGTATGTGGATGATTCAATTTCAGACTATCACAAGAAAAACTATTCAAGTCCACTGCCCATCATTCTAGTAAACAAAATTGATAGCGTTTAGCGTAAAGAACATACATCAAAATATTATCTGACAGAATGTGAAAGCCTACTGTTTGTAAATTTGTTCCAGCAAAATTTGCTCCCAAGCATAACCTAGTTAACATAGCCCCGCACCTAGAATAAAGATCAAGAAGTGCCAAACTCGTTTTCCCAGTAGATGGTGAAGATTCAAAAAACTGATGTCACTGAAGATATAGAGCTGTGTAACTCATCTATTGCCAAAACAACTTAGCCATTTAAAATAGGCGAGAAAGCTAAACGAAAGAGAACATAAAAACAATTCAAACATAAATTAAATTAAAAATAGTTGCCGATGGTAAGATTGGTAAATGAAGTATATGAAGTTGAATATGACATATCATAGTAGAGATCAAACTCAGGTATGCTATTTTATTTTTCATGCAAATCAATCTATGCAAGTAATAATGTAATTAAAGAAAAGAGATATTAGACATAGGCCAAAGGATAATATCTAAAACTTGAGAGTGATAGACCATATAGAATAATTACATTTGGTGCCACACGAACAACTTTAATCCTAGAAACAATGCACTCCAATGGGTTGTCATTTCTATCCTCTGACAAGAATAGTCTGTGTAGATCATATGAGCATTCACAATCTTTGATCACCTAATTTGCAATAAGAATAGGAAGTTAGAAAATCTAATCCTTAATCGCTAACTATCCCATAAGAAAATAAAACATATAGTGTCTTTGGATTTGTAAAACCATTGTACAGTAAAGTTTAATTGACGGCTGGATGGCTCAAAGAATTCTACAATTTGACAAATGAAATTGTCCTCACCATTATCATTATGGGAAAGAGATTTAAACTGAAATAACACGCATAAGCAATACAATCATGATAAAAGAGAGGCAAAGAATGAATTAAAGAAAACAACGGCTAAATAATACATTATCTATTGAGTACACGGTTAGATAAGATAGAAGTAAACACTGTGAACCTGTGACCATTGCAAATGAAAGACTGCATCTAGTGATATAACTAAACACAAAGTGTTTGCCAATATTTAGACTTGCTCATCTAAAGACTAGATTACATCTAGTATTTAGAGTTGCTCATCAGAAGTTAGTTGGAACTACACTCCCGCAGGATGGTTAAAATTAATAATAATTTGTTGCACATAAAGCAAAGTGTATATATGTAAGCAAATAGCAATAATAATTAATAATAAAGAGAGAAAAGTAATAATCTTAGCATACCCGCACAAATCACACACACACACACACTACCAAAACTCAGTTCTCTCCTACAAACTTTTTATGTATCAAACTGGGCCATTACAAACATATTAAACAACAAGATGCTTGATGGATCAAATCCACATGTACTAGAATCACACCGGGAACACCAGCCAATATGAGGATTTCTAAGATGCCTTGGACACAAAATAGTCAACAATAGATGTATTTATATATAAATATATTCTTTTCCACCATCCAATTGAAAAGGTGGTTTAGTCAACAACAGAGCAGTAGTGTCTGAAAAGAAGCATTTTTTATTGCCTAGGAACCAAAAAGAACCACATAGTTATCTAGGGAGCTCTGGTGTAGATTATGAATTCTTAGCTAAAATTAATAGGCATAAAGATACAAATTTTAAACAATGAAAATAAATAATCATGATGCAAATGTAAGTCAAATAACTCTAGTTTTCATAAAAGATAGAAAAAAAACAAACCAAAGGATGTTTATAGTTGAATGGCTGAAAGAAATTTCAGAGAAAAAGGGAATGTTGCATGCTCTTCTAAAGTCACAAGCAAGATAATATATTAAAGAAGTGCAAAAGAAATCCCAAGAATTAAAAGAAAATACCTCATCAGAAGAATCTAACGGTGCCTTCATAAGTAAATCAAAGTTCTCAACAAAGTAAGTGACTACCTGTTGCAAATGAAAAATTAATTTTTCCAACTACCATAATACTCCAAAGACAATAATGCATTACCAATAAGAATCACCAAAAGCTTCAGTAGTAATGTGGTCAACATTTTATCAATGAAGAGAACTTACTTCAGTCTTGTGCCATGACAAAAGTTCATAATATAATTAGATTATTGTTTCCAAATTTTCTTCCAATAAACAAGCAAAGAAAAAGAGGATTAGTTAGATATATCATCTTCCTTTCATTTATCAGATACCTTTTCTGATAAATGAAAAGGACAAACCTCAAGATATATGCACAAACATCACATAACAAAACACCTTTGTTAATACAAAGTTAAAAGTAAAATAGGGATATTTGTATTGACAACTTAAGGAACTAAGTGCTTAAGATATATGTATAGTACCTTAACTCAATCTTTAAGGAGCAAATAAGAAATTATTCATACTATAGACATAATTTTAATTGTTCACTTGACAAGAGATAAATTCTTGGAATCAATTGAAATTAGTAAGTTATATCGGAAATGTTGAACTAATTGCCGAGCTTTGTTGCAAACCTAAAAATAATAAAAATAAAGAAAGAAAATGGCCCATTATAAAAAGGAAGTTTGGTTTAATCAAAACAAACTTACCAAGAAAAGTTATAAATACTATTGTTGGAAAATGAAACCATGACTTTAATTCCTAGACATTATATCTGTGAAATAAATATGAATAAATATGTTTAAATTTGTAGAATAAAAATAAAAATTTTTCTCCAAATGAAATTGATTACCAGTAGAAGTTATATGATCTTATCATCTTCATCTGGATGTGATGAACCAACATCATTGTTATGTGAGTGAGATGTCCCAGGACCCTTTGGCATATACTTGTAGTTATTAAAACATAAAACATCCTACTATAATAAAGTTTTTAATATTAAAAACATCACTTTTTTTAGATATGGTAGATAATATAGCAGCAACACCACCATCCATAGCACTCTGACGACTAGCAACTTGAATTAAAATATCAACTTTGCTCTTCAAATCAGAAATATCCTTCTCCATCAAGCTATTTCAACTTTCTAAGCGTCTATGTTGACTTTCTAGACATTCACTCATTTCATTAGTTTCCGGTGAGTAGGACTAGGTCCATGAATATCTTTAGTTGATGCACCTAAACCATACATTCTGCAACACCCACAGGTATCTTCTCCCATTACTTGTGAGAAATTTTTATACCTTAGCATATTGCTACTTTGTGATTCATCTAGTAGTTGAGATACCAAAGTATTCAATTGGGCCTGCAAAATAATTGTAATCTCTATTAAGCAAGAAGAAGTAAATGCATTTAATAGATATAATATATGCAAAGTAAAATATATTTCTTAAATGGGTACACTTCGTTTTGCTGCATTGACATTAACTAATGTCCGATTTTTTTCATGCAATTTGTAGAACATATCAAGGCGTGAGGGTTCTACTCCATCATTATGGATACTCTAATGCAAAAAAATAATTTTATATTAATCCTAATATCTTATATTGAATGGGAAATTAAAATAGCATGACTTCGACCTCTTCATAAAATCTTCTTGCAAAACTTTTGTATCAGATGCGTGGGCCATATTCTGCTTGCCTCGATTTATTATGCTTTTTTCCTCACGCATCTAAAATCTTAAAGAATTAAATGTAAACATATAAATAAAATTTCATAAATTGAAAATATGATCATTAAACATTTATCAATACCTTTCCAACATCACTTTCCCAAATCTATCAGCCAATCCCACTCTACTTGCTCTAGCTCCACCGGACGATTTCTTTTTGCAGCCACTTTATCACCCTTAAAAGAATTGTAATGTGTCCTTTTAAGTTGGCATTTAAAGTCTTTACATTTCTTGTTAAATGACAAAAGCACCAACTCTTTAAGAGTACACTCAATATAAAAAAGATCCTATAACATAAGGAAAGTTAAATATCATTAATTTAATTAAGTTATCAACTAACAATTTTCTAGACCTATAATATTAATAACACATGTACTATTTGCTACACTTTCTCCTTATCTTCTTGTGGCACATGCCTCCAATCCATGTATCGGAAGGAAAAAAATCTAGGTCTACATACCATAGTACCTAGAAATTGACCCAACTCTCGAGCACCATCACCGACTAGTTGTTCTCTACTATTGGCACTGACTACTCTTTTTTATGAGCTTCCATCATTGTTCCATAATTTCTCAAGTCTTGTACAACCTCTAACATTCTTTTGAATACCTAAAAAATAATTGAAATTATATGTCAAATATTGAATTTTTAAAATTACATGAAATTTATGAGTGATCAATATAAATTTAAATAATATTTTAACATAAATCAGAAGTAGACCCATCATGTATAGGATCAAGAGTATGTTTTGTGATTATTGAGTGACTTAAGCTTAAATTAGACTGAGTGGGCTCATGCACTCTAGTAGGTGGCATACCACGTCTCATATTAGGCCACATTTAGCTACAACACAATAGAGACAATATCATTTCAAAGTTAATAAAAGTTAATATTGATGAATAAAATAGTTTTTAAATTTGATTACAAAAGATAAATACAAATTATGAAATACCAACAAACTTTTATAAATCAAATTTCTTAATTAGTTTCTTCATCAAAGTTATCATTTGTGTGCTCTAAAAGCAATGCCACATCTACGGCAATCAAATAGGCCAAGTTTTGCAATTGCAACTACGGAAATTATGCACGTCAAGTTTTGCAACTACACTATGGCAATCACAACTATGACATTCAACATATGTCGAGTTTTACAATCACAACTACGTAAATCATGCACATTAAGTTATGTAACACAAGTTTTGACATAGAAAACCAATAGACTTCATAATCATTGCAAAAGAGTAAATCAACTACATATTATCGACTAAGTTCAAAATCCAGGGCACCGGAGAGCGATTAGGCCCTCATCTGTTCACACAACATTGGAAAGATAAAGTAAACAATTGAGTAAGGAACCATGGACTCCTTATTGTTTCTCAATCTCTCTGATTGTCCTCCGAGGATCTTCCCTCTAGCTTAGCTCTACGCTAAATCATGCTTCAAAACCTCTGCTCAAATCTCTCAATGGATGGTGGTGAAATCCGTCCAAAAGACAACACAAAAATCCACCAAGCCCAACTCTCCCCAAAACCCTTAATTTGGAAATTAAAAAGTAGTTTCCAACGCAAGCACGACAGAGCTTGGGCAGTGCTTTTCAGTCGTGCTCTTTTTAGCCAGATATAGGGTTTTGCATCAAACAATTATTTCAAAAGTAGTTTTTGACACAAACATGTTCTCAAAAATAATGAAATAAACAAACAATAATTTTTTATAGTAAAAAAACTTTATTTTTTAATCTTATGCAATGCGGACTAATTTTAATTTAAATAAAACTTTGTTCTTATCTCATAACAGCTTGATTTATTCATAAATAATTATTTAAATTTAAATAACACTATTCTTATCTTACATAACAAGTTTATTTATTTATATCTATAAATAATTGTTTTAATTTATATAAAAATCTTTTAAACAAAATAATATTTTTTGATGGATACATGTGGATTCCATTTCATAAATTTTGGGAAATTGAAATTTCTTTAATGGAAATTTAAATAAGGGTAGAGATGGAAAAAAAATAAATTAATCTTACCTTGATAATGTAAAACAACAACATTTTTTGAAAAGAAAATTTTCTTAAAACAACATAGAATGAAGCGAGTAGTCATTTAAGCACTTTTACTTACTAGGCGAATACTATTTCTTTTGTTTTAAAAAATATTTAGCATGTTTTACAACCAAGATTTTCAATTTAAAATTTTGAAAATCGATCATTTTTCAATGCACAAAATATTTTTCCAACAAAATTTTTAATTTTAAATTATGAATATTTTTAATTCCAGCCAAAACACTTATGCAATAATGGATGTAGCGCATTCTTATATTGATAAAAACAAAAATAGGTGACAAGAGCAAGCATAAACTCATTTGTCAAATCTTAACATTGATGTTGCTACTATTATCGACCTCACTCTTAGTCAAACTTCTTTAATATTTGAGATAGTTTTATCAAATCAATTACTAATGGACTTAAATATATAGTACACTCTGTGAAGAAGAATAGAGTTATTTATGGATAAATCAACTTATTATAAGATTAAAACATATGTATATTTAAATTAAAACAAATTGATTTGCTAGTAAAAATAGAATTTTATTAAAAATAGAGTTTTATTAAAATTGAAATTGAAATTGCTTTAATCTCATATATGTAACTTAGGGATATGAAGTTGCTTTAATCTCATTTATGTAATTTGAAAAATTGAAAGGGGTAAAATTAAGAAAAATAAATAAAAAAATATAAATAAATAAATATTGGCTTGCCATTGAAAAATGTCAATTACTTTAGAATAATTTGTTTTATAAACAGACAAAAATTTCAAAATGGAAGGAGTAGTATGTTGGCAAAAGAAGATATTTATGTATGTTTGATGATAATTAGAAATAATTAGAAGTTGAAGTTACATGTAGCTGAAACCTTATATATTTAAAAATGCTTATTAAAATAATTTTATGTTTAATTTGAAAGATGTGAAAAATTTAAATTTAGAGTTTTTAAAATAATTAGGGAACATAAGGTGGCATGGAAAAAACAGAAAATATGAATTTAAAGATGGAAAATACATCAAAGTTCAACTTACATTTGCCTTAAGTCAACATTAAGATTTTAAACATTATGTGGAAAATATATGTTATTTTAAAATATTGTAATACATTGGAGGCACTTAATTTTGTTTTATTTATTTAATTTAAAAATTCACAAAAAAAAGAAAGAAATGTGCACCCAAACCAAACACCACCTAAATGTCTCCTTCCAAATATAGAATATTCATAGCAAAAATACTGAGAAGAATGATATCATTGAAAATGATAAAGTTTCTAATAATGCAATCACGATAATGTATATATTAGAAATAATTTATTTTCTTACAATCTTATTTCTATTAATATAATCCATTATATATTGAGGCAATTATGTTAGTACTGATTATAGCACTTTTCTTTTCTCAATTTCACTTCATTTTGTACAAGTCCTCATACAATATATATGCATCAGGAAAAATCTCAATAATTTGGCTAATCATGTGGCATAATAGGAGTCTTCAATTGCCAAATGTGAATAATCACCATAGGAAAAGATACAAATCACATCAAATATAAAAATATATATATGATACGATACAAATCACAAATCAGTGGAAATTATCTAGTTTATTGCGTAAGCTACCCAAGGATTTGCATATATCCTGGGTAAGGGGAGGAAAAATTAGAATACTAATACTCTACATTAGTTTACACTACAACAAATTTGTCAATTAAGGACATTCATAATAATGTCACTAAATAACATATTTTTGTCACTAAAAACATTTTGTGACCTTTTTTTGCCGTCACCACATGTCGTCGCCTAATCTCCGTCGCTAAAGGGTTAATGTGACAATTTGCATGTTTGTAACGCAATCATAACTTTTATATGACAAAATTGTGACATGTCACAAATTCGACAATTTTTTGTGACATTTATTGTTGTCACAAAATATTATGATAATTTGTCATAAAATGTTATAAATCGTCACTAAATATGAAGTAAAAATTTGGAATTTTGTGACATTCTTCTTATCATCACATGATACGTGACGGAAAATTTTTTTGTCACATGTTGTACTACAAAAAGCGTCATAAAAATGCTATAAATTGTCACTAAATATGAATTTATATTTTTTTAAATTTTTGTGACGTTATTCCAATTTTTCACATAATAAAGTATGAAAAATGTTTGTCCGTATTGTACAACAAAAGCGTCTTAAAATGCTATAAATTGTCACTAAATATGAAGTTAAATTTTTTAAATTTTGTGACATTATTCCATTGATCACATAATACGTGACGAAATTGTTTGTCGCATATTGTACTACAAAAAGCGTCATAAAAATGTTATACATTGTCACTAAATATGAAGTAAAAATTTTTGAAATTTTTGTGACATTTTTTTCTAATGATCACATAATAAATGATACAAATGTTTGTCACATATTGTACAACAAAAGCGTCATAAAAAGTATGATAGTTAGTAATTGGAGGTTATTTTAGTGATGCTTACAGTTTGTCGCTAATAAAAATTATTTTTGTCATTAAATACAATTTTTATTTGATCAAGCGTGACAAAAATATAAATGTCACAAGAAAATAAATATTATATGACATGTATAGTTATTAAAAACTGTCACAAATTAATGTTATATAATGTCATAAAAAATTGACTATAATATCATTCATGATACTTTTATTATGTCACATATTAATTTTTTTGTGATGTCACAATTAATTGAATATCATCTTATTCTTGATAATTTTTTAATCTCACAAACTATTATGTTTTTGTGACACATGTAATTTTGAAAATGTCACAAATTAATATTTTATAATTTCATTTATTAAAAAAATTATTTTTTTTTATAAAAATGTCAATATTAAATAATACTATGATACAAATACATATTAGAGGCATTGTATTATTATAAGTAATTTGTCAAATGTACCATAAGTAAATAAAATAAATATTTTTATTCAAAATAATAAACTCAATAAGTAACATAGACTAACAAACTAAAATATCATCAAATATCCTAATGGCATTAAAAACTTAGAGCTTTTAAGGATGCAAATCAAACTAGATAATTTCCAGTAGCCTTCATTTGAACTCTTAATTTAAATCCTGTGTTGATGGTACTTTTGTCGAATCAGAGCTTGTCTTATTATGACATGAAATCAATTATTTTTAACAAATGATAATACTAATTCATAACAAAGGGTAAATTAAAAAAAGTTGAACTTTAAAAGTAGACAAGGAAGTTTAATTATGCATATACCGAAAAATTGAGGAATTGGGCACTTGGATTCCAGTGACTAATAAAGCTTGAGTCATAGCTGCATTTGATTTCGAATCACTTCATAATTTGACTTATATTGTTGGAGTTCATTTTTGTGTCTTTTCTAAGAGTTTCTTTTTAACTTAGCAAAGCTTACATTTGAAACCTTTTTCAATAGGCTTAGGTCCATATCCAAGTCCTTTATTGTATCTTGAGGTAGTACCAAATACTTCATCAACTAGTGAATTAATGTTTTCTGGTTGTGATCCTTCTTCACCAAGTATTGCTAATTTATTCTCCATCATTTCCTAAAAATTAAAAAGAATATTAACTAACAAGCAATCTTTTTAAAAAAATAAATTCTTCTTGTGAAAGATCTTACATAAGCTATTTGAGCCTCAGATGTTGACTATCCTTTACTCTCTGAATAGTGAGTCGACTTGAAAAAATCCATACTATTTGGTTCTTGATCATCCTTACGCTATATAGTTCCAAAATTAATAAACATTAATTATTACATAGAATTAATCATTCAAACAAAAATTGACAATTAAATAATGTACGTAAACAATTATAATTTACCAAAGCATAGCGGCTTGCAACAAATGCCCTCGATCCTTGATTATGAGTAAACTTTACTGCTTGTCTAGCCCTTTGGTTGATTTCACACCTTCTTTTTATTTTTGAATGAATGAAAAAACAAATATAGTCATGATATACATTTGTACCTATTCTATCTAATTAAAAAAATAATAAATTGAAATGAATAATAACCTTAATAACTTGAATACAGTACAAATCAACAAACTTACATGAGTATTAGAATAGTGATTATTTGTTTTCATTACAATGGTCAACAAAATGGTGCATATAACAAGGTTGTACAGTATGTTTTGCTTTGTCAAAACATGTTAGATGCCCAATAAAGCTAAAATGAATATGTTGTTATTATAAAATTCCTTAAAAATAATTAAGTGTTTTTTTTGCTTTGCATAAAGGTATATAACCATATCAAAGAGGAAGGGAAGAAAACAAAGATTAAAGTTGTGGGATTGGCCATTCAAAAAAGAAAAAAAAAGCTTAATATAGGTACATAATGCAAAAATTTTAAGATCATTAATAAGGCTATAGAACAAATGCAAGCTAGAATTATTTTTAAGAGAAAAATAAAAACTAAAGAAAAAATTTACAAATATCTGCCTCATTAATAAGGCTATAGAACAAAGGCAAGCTAGAATTATTTTTAAGAGAAAAATAAAAACTAAAGAAAAAATTTACAAATATCTGCCTCATTAATAAGGCTATAGAACAAAGGCAAGCTAGAATTATTTTTAAGAGAAAAATAAAAACTAAAGAAAAAATTTACAAATATCTGCCTAAAAACACCAAACTAAAATTTTAATGCAAAAATCAAAGAAAATGGCAAATATTTCTATAACAATTAACCCGTCGGCACCCTCTTACCCCACCGGAACCCTAACCCCCACTGGAAGCCTACCCTACTTGTGCCTATGTCAATAAAATATATGAAATCTTGCATTATTTAGACATATGTCGAAAATAATTTTGGTACATATCAAATTAACATAAACAATTTTTATTACTTGATATTAAATAAATATAAAAAATGAATTGCATGAATATATAAAAATATATGCAATAAATTAAAATTACCTTAGAAATTCAACAAGTGCAAAATCTTCCGATGTGTATACACCCAATACTCTTAAATAACTAGTATGAATAATAGAGTTTTTCTTCTAGATTTGTTTTTATAGAAATATTTGAGTAATATGATAGCCAAAAAGCAATTAGATAAATTAAAAATTTAAAAAAATATAATAATCTCTAAATCATTAGTAAATTTGAGACGTATTAATTTTTTATAATTAAAATCATGTCTACCATAAATTATGGTTAAATAAAAGGATAGAATCGATTTATATAATATCATATAATATAATATCATATAATTATATGTAGTCATTATCTATAATTCAATTTAAACAAATTAAAGTAAATGATTATGCACAAATTATATTAATTATTTATTAAATTACCTAAAAGTAAATGATTATCCCAATTTTTGAAGCCGTTTATATTTAGGTATAGTCTAAGTAAACTTAAATTTATTTTTAATTATTTATCAAATTATTGTAATAAATTTAACAATTTTTAAAATAAAAAAATAATGTTTATGATAACAAAAATATTGGTTTTGGGTTTATATTCATATTTTTAATTAATTAATTTATTTATTTAGCTTAATTTTTGTTTATTTGAAATTATGAGATGATGTGTGAATATGGAATCAATAAGGTTTTTAAATACATATTTTTATCATTATCTCTTCATTCTTATTATAATTTGAATATTTTTCCATTTCTTGAATATCGGATTTATATCCTATTATTTTATTTATTTTTGGGAATCCAATTATTATCAGGTTCATTATTATTATTTATTATTTATTATCCTCACTTTTTAGTATATATTTATTTATTTACTATTTTTATTATAATAAATCTAATTTTAATTCCGGATTTATTTTAAAAATAAAATTCCGAGCTTTCTAATCCTAACCATCTTTGCCTACGGATATATATTTTTTATTTACCCGAATTAAAAAAATATTTAGAGATTATATATTTTTCTTAGAATATATTTTTTAAATTATCCTTTTGTTTTCTTTTTCTTAAATTTTTCGAAATAAATTTTTGAATATCCGAATATTATCACTTTTTAAAATACTCCCTGATTTCAAAGGTTATGACTTATCCTTTCTTTTTCCTCTTTTTACTCTTATCTTGGAACAAAAATAGAAAATAAGTCTTTTTGTGAGTATGAAAATCTCGCTCAAATTAATATATATACTACAGGTGATACACGTTGTAAAAATTTGAAACAATTTTGAGATTGAATTCTTGTGTACATAAAAAATATCTATTACAAAATCTTAAAAAAACAA
>NC_052476.1:15266473-15468277 GCF_009730915.1 Dioscorea cayenensis subsp. rotundata | reverse complement strand
AAGGTCGTTAACTCTCTCTTGATGAATCGATGGACCCGGTGGGACCGGCTGCAAAGTGCGGCATCAAAAGATGGACACAATCCTTGCAGATCAAGAACAAGTTAAAGGGTGTGTCTCGATAATGATGTTGTCGAGGCCCGCGGTTGAGAAGATCGTTGAATCATTGCTGTGGCGCGTGCGGTGCCAGCGATCCGCATCAAGCGGGACACAATCCCACCACAACATAGAACCATGTAAGGATGTCTATGCGGTTGATGTTGTCGCCGTCATCCTCGCATCGAGCCGGACACAATCCCACAACAGAATAACCATGTAAGGATGTGTCCGCGATTGATCGCTCATCGCGATCGTCCTCGCGTCGAAGGAAGATGATCTTGTGAAGAGCCCTACCGAAGCAACGGGGAGAGAGATGATCAAGGCCAATCAAACAAATGGGACAGGACTGGCTCGAGAAAGCTTTTATTCGAAGAAGAAGAAATGGGTTGGCTGTCAGCGTCTTAACAAATACTGAGCGGGGAGTTGATGAGGATCTTCCTCAGCTGCTCTATGGGCAGGGTAAGTTTAAAGTTTTTATGATATTGTTTTAAAGGTTTTTGTTATAGTGTTTAACGATTTTCTAATAGTGTTTAATGCCTTTTATGTTATCATTTACTTTGTTTCTATACGTTTAATTATATATAATATCATGTAACAATTGATAATATCATTTAAATATTTACTAATATGGTGCTTATTATATACTGGTATCGTTTAACCTCAGCCTGCATCGTGTGGAGGAATGATCTTTGTCGAGCACCACACGCGACAAATTATACACCTTTGCTTGAGGGGAAGGAGATGGTCACTGATGATGTGATGGGCGCTTTTCGTATGCATAATACAAAAGTTCGCTGAGCAAAGAGCCATATCCTTACAAGAAGCGCCTCCATCACCCGAGACCGCTTTGACTTTTGTTTATGTCAAAGCGGAGACAGCCTACTGAAACAATTATGGCTATGGTCGGGGATCGTCTGTGCACAACTGCATGAAGTTCAAATTATCATCCTCCCGATAATCATGAATGGCCACTTCCATGTCAGTCGTCTCGACAATGATAAACAAGAATACGAGGCATTATTCTTCATGTCAGAAGTGCGATAAGAGCCGCGTTGGACATGGTAAGTTCTTTAATTATGTCCGATTAATAGTCATTTGGTATTTAATCGGTATTCTAATCTCGACTTGCATATCTCGGCAGTGAGAATCTATTCGACAATTGTGTCGATATGGAGTTCGACGAGTCGGCGGCGGAAGTACCCACTCGTGCGCGACTTGGAAACCCCACGCCAGAAAACAAGGAAGCGTCGATTGCGCGTCTACGTCATCGCGGTTTATCGAGCGATTACTTTGGGGGTGAGAAGTTACGGCTACAGCGAGACGGGCGTTCCTTACCTCAGATTAAGGTATGTTACCGCGTACTTAAGGAGGGAGGGCGGCCGTGTCCATGACAAAGGGGGTCGTCACAAGTGGGTTAAATTTTTGTTTTTGAAGAACATGTCACTGTATATCTCAATATCAATTTTGTTTTCGAGATGTAAACATGGACAAATTCAATTCATTGTTTTTGTTTTTAGAAGAACATGACTTGTATATGTAAATGTAAATTTTGTTTTTGAATTGTAAAGCGGGAGTTAAATTCCATTCGGTTTTCATTTCATTGTTTAATTTCACGTTCTAATTGTGTACATTTCACTTTCATTGTTTAAATATACTATATATCGTTTAAACATCAGTTGAAATATTTCAACTACTGAGTGTATCCGTTTAAAAATAACAATGTCTACTATTTAAATACATTCGATTCGGGTTAAAGAGTAAGAGTTTAAATATGGAAAGTTGCCCATCAATACACAATGTTTCCCACGTCATCGTCGAGCTTATTTACAATGCCTGAGTCGTGACGGTTTCATTACAAGATCGTCGATTGTGACCGGATCCATGGCGGCGTGCAATGTAACTCGCGGACATCAAAGCGCTTGCGACTCGATCCTCTTTCGTCTAGGCCGCCCAGGCTGCCTTCGTCATCGACGGTCGATCATAAGCGAAAGCTCACGATTTCCGATCGAAGGCCCTGTCATCGTCGGGTATGGGGAATATAGCTTCCTTGTGCGCCGGGTTTGTAATTGTCGGCGGTGAAGTACCCGCTAATAAATCGATGTACGGTGGTGTGCATGCGCATTATTGCTGCCATGAGCGTGTTTGCAAGGGATACCATAAACTTGCCACCTTCGACATGAACAAGTTACGATGGCGAGATCTACGAGTTCTTTGCCGGTCGATCACTCCGTAGTGATCATCGACACGACGACCAACACGAAGATTTTGGTCGTCCTCAACAATGATCTCTACCTTGAATGTATGTACGGGCATAAGTAGGGTCTCCCATTTGTTACGACTTGCTCACGTCGGTTACATAACATGCGCATCAACTTGAACGGCAAATAAGGTTAAACAAAGGCGGTGATGGTTAAATAATTCAGTAAACATGTTTGAACATTATTGTAAATGTTTTAAAGCGTAAAGGATTAATATTTAAAAGTCGAGATAAGTGTAATTAAACAAAGATTGAGAATGTTTAAAGGGTGACACTAAATGTTAAGTGTAAACCAACATTCGCGAGACCTTATGGAGTCGACCATTTTACGTCACCGGTAAATGACGTGCTTCCTTGATCCAAGCATTGAGCGACTCCGCGACGTTTGAATACATCTCACCTCAGCGATCACCTCCGAGCGAGATAATTCGACCAATGTGCCATATCCGATTTATTAATCAACCCGGTGATGAGCTTGGGTGATGTGGCTGCGGTTCATTCACGGTATCATCGAAATCTTTAGCCGTGGATGCCCATGCAATGCGGAAGCATATAGACCAGCACTCCTCCCTCAATGACTTCCCAAGTCGACATTGGCTTTTCATAAAATTGGCCTCCAAATGTCAAAAGGCGGTATGCATGTGGCGGCGAAGGGAAGACTCTCGCAATTGCGCTCACAAGGCCCTTGGACTGTCCGACCACGAAGGTAATTATCTCATGATAATCTCCATCTCGTATAAGGCATCTATCTTAGATAGAACCAAGTCAATTGGCATCGGTCTTGTGTCGACTATACGAAGGTAGCGTGGAAAAACCATTGTTTCTATCTTTCCCATGGCACGATGGTGTACCCGATATTTTCCCAAGAGGTGTGTACCATCGAGCAATGACTGCAAGCCCTCTTGAATCCCACAATACACTTGCTGAAAGAAAAGAATGCACGTTTAAAAGCGATCACCGTCTCTTTCCACGATCGCTAGCAGCTGCGAGGTTGTCTCGACCACCTTATCCACATACCAAAAGCAAGCGATCGTGGGCGGAGATGTCAGCTGCCAGTCGAGGACCACCGGGGTATGCTCTTTTCCCAACCAAACCTGCTTGTATGGTATGTGGACACCATGTTCCCGCAACATGTTCTTCTAAATGTCGATGGCCTTGTACAAGGGACGGTCCTTGAGCTCAGAATCACTCGTGCGCTAACCCATTTTTTTGGGCGCTTTTCGGATGCGACGCCCTGAACCTATGCCACCACTGCAAGTGTGTGACGGAGTTGATTGTCTTGATTACGAAAGTATTATTGTTATACTCTTTTGATGCATGAAGGCGCAGATGACAACCATCGACAGCGCATTCCACGATCACTCGATGTTTTTGTTCTTTATGAATTTGAAGTCAAAATTCCTTTTTGATTGCACGATTTCGAAAGTACATCCACGAAATGTTCGACACCGTCAAAAGCGTTGTCAATATCCAGCGACGACGCTGGGAATGATCGGCGAGGAAGGAAGACATCCACGCCGTCAGGGGGTCACCATGGGGATGAGCTGGAGCACTCGCGAGAATCTGAATTCTGCCCTAACACTTGATCGAAATGAAAAGATCAATATGTTAAGAGGAGAATATAATGTTTAAGTGATAATGACAATATTTAAGCGTTAAATTAAATACTTAAGCAATTAACTAATAACGTAAGCGACTAGTACAATATGTTAACCCGGTGGCGGACATATTTAAACACTAATGGCCCCAGGACAAGCTGGAACAATTAAAAGAGAAGAAACTTACTGATGAGTAAAACTCATTTTCATTAGGATTCGAGCAATGGCACATTTTACGTCTCGACGACAAGATCAACTCTGACACATTTGAAGATGGAGTGCCGTGACACATCATTTGGAAGTCAACATCGTTTTCTATTGGAGCGAAACCGTTTTATATCCATACGGTATGATGAACTTAACCACGACAAGAGAAACTTCGAGACCCCATCGCTCACATATCTCATTAACACCAACTCCCAAGAAGTCGAGCAGTGAACATTAGCACTCTTCCCTCCCGTTGAATCTAGCAATACCACAAAAACTCTCCATAATATATCGACGAAAAACTAAATCGTACAAACCAAATGAAATGAAGAACAAAAAAATAAGCCGAAGAAGAAGAAGAGAGAAGAAGAAGAAGAAGAAGAAGAAGAAAGAAGATGTAAACAACAAACAACGATCGGATAGGCAAACAAAAAAAGTGCATATATATATATCATCATCGCGATGAAGACAAAAAGTGCATAGAGGTTAGACTAGGCGTGATGTGATTGGGTGGTATTTTTTTCCCTCCATCGGAAGGGGCAAAAAGGAAAAAAATATGCCAACATCACGATGAAGGCGTATTGTCATCGCTCGACATGAGTATCTGTTTAGCAGTCAAGTTTTTTTATGTTTAAAGCAGGATACACGTAGTGTTTAACATAATGATTACCAGTTTTAAATAAAAGTCTATATCATGTAAATAATACAGTAAAAGCGTTTAAATATAGTGACTTAAGCTGTTTAAAAATATATGTTATTGTTTAAATTGAATACTTTTCAGCGACGTCAGCGTTGAAGATGGGTACCTCCTGCGTCACTGTTTAAACATCTTTACGTATTTTCTTAAACACCGTTGTCATTGTTTAAAGAGTAACTTGAGTATTGTTTAACTTTTTCTATTGTTTACAATGACGTTCTTTTGTTTCCCACATTGTTTTTACTAGGTCTCTGTTTAAATTTCAGAAGTTCACATTCAAATAAAACATTCGTTTACAACATTTACAAAACATTTACAAAACATTTACAACATTTACAACATTTACAAGGACTTTGGACACTCACGACTCGACCCTCGTATAACGAAACAAGTGTCTGTACATTCGAATGCTCACAGCGGTTGCATAACATGCTCATCAACTTGAACACGCATGACATACAACATTAAAAAGGTTAAACAAACAAATTCATGAAAAGCGACTATTAATCAATGTGTCAGTGGTGGGACTTAGCGAAGATCTTGGTAGTTAAACACGAGCGACATAGTTGTACAGCGGCGTAATGTTCTTAAGCGGTAACAAAAAGTCTCAAGTGATAAATATCAACCCCGTATTAAAGGATGTTTTCACGACCTCCCTCCTCTAGAGAATCCTCCTCAATCACGCGATGCAGTGAAAACTTTCTTTTCTTAACCCAAGTCGAAAAGCTTGTAATTGCTTCCCGTCGTCCACATTTGGAGAATCCTCTGCGTTCGAGGCGATTATGCGAGCATTTCGACGGACAGAAAAAGATAGTTTAACATGTTGCGTGATTACGGCTGATGATTCTCAAGATAAGGAAAGGAGGTTTCACGAAACATCCTTTTCGAGATAAGTGGTTGTCCATGGGGAAAAAGGAGGAAGAGGAGGAGGAGGAGGAGGAGGAGGATGATGAGGGGCGGCGGCGAGTGGTTGTCCATGGGAAGGGTTCTTCACAGTTATTTATGGTGTGAAGTCCATGAGCGGTGACTCTTCATATCCGAGAAAAAAATCAAATGCACAGTGGACCTACATTGACTGATTACAACGAACGGGTGTTCGGATATTTATGTTACCGTGAATAAGAATTAATGCCGTCATTAATTCTTATGCGCGAGATCTCTAACTCTTGCCACGTACGTGCCGCCAACAATTCGGATCAAGCGAAAAAGATCACCGTTTCTGCGAGACTTTGAGAATTTAAGCGTTAATATGAAAAGTTATACATGTAAAGATAATGTTAAGCGGAGATGACAAGTATTAAGCGGATATGACAATTATTAAACATATTAGTAATATATTTAAGCGGATAATAGCAAATAGTTAAACATTATTTAAAAATATACAAAAAAGATAACAATAAGCGAGGAAAGAACTTTTACAACGAAATGAACTCGTTTTTCAAGCGGAGGCGACAATGGCACATGCTACGCCTCGACGATAAAATCGAATACTGACTCATTTGAAGATGAAGTGCACTTGACCAATCCGATGGAAATCAACTTCATTTTTACGTTGGAGAAACCGATTTATATATTTGGGTATGATAAACTTCACCCGAGACTACCACAAATAAGCTGCCATAATAAACTCGTGTGAATGGTCGAAATTGATAGCAGAAGAGATTCTCACCGTATTCATGAGCCGCGAGGCGAAGTCGAACAACTCAAATGAGGAGAAATGAGGGAGAACAACAAGATGTAATGCAACTCCTATACATTGTCTATCAGAAACCAAGTAGAAAGCCCTTGAAAAGGTTGAACATGATGATTTGGCGCTTTCCTTTCCCACCATTTTCAAGGCCAAAAATGGGATTTCACAACATGGACCCATTTGAAGTGAACGGTAGGGGGTAATAGGGAAGTTAAACACTAACAGAAGGGCTTTGTCCGGGGTGTGTAAAAGTAGGAGGGGTTTTTGGGAAGTTTTGAAAATTATGAGGGGTGAACAGTAATTTTCCCATAATAATAATAATAATAATAATAATAAGTGTTGGTTACAAAATTCGAAAATTAAAACATAAGCATAAAAAAAATAAATTTCAGATTTTTTTTTTCCCGTTTTAAAAAAAAGAAATAAAATAGATATCCGATATACTTTCAGATTTTAAAAAATATTAAAAAAATCAATGATAAATTAATATATATATATATATATTAAAAAATATTTTTTAAAAAAATATATTTGATATATTTTCGGATAATAAATAATAAATAATAAAGAAAAATAAATAATTTAAAAAATTCAGTTAGGATCTCATATATCTTCAGATTTAAAAAAATAAAATAAATAACTGGAAATTTGATATTTCTTCATAATTTAAAAATAAAAGTTGAAAAAAACACCCATATCCTATTGGGATTTGGCAGAAAGCAGAAAGATTGTGAAAAAAATAGAGGAGAAAAAAAGAAGTGAAAAAAAAAACAGAAGAAAAGGATTGAGCAAATTAGAAGAAGATGCCAGTAGAAGAAGAGAAACAAAGAAAGAGATCGGAATGCAAAAACAAAAAACAAAAAAACAAAAGGTTGGCCGAACCAGATGACTAATATAATGCATGATTTCTCACCTTTCATGGATGCATGCATTAAATTGAATGCATTGTTTTCCTGTTAAGAGTCGTCCTACCCCTTTATGTTGACATGCATTCTTGGTGGGCCTTACCGTAGGCCTAATATCATTTAGGTAGTGTTTGGATTGAGTGAGTGATCCCCAAGGCATGGGGATCACTCTCACTTTTGGTGCATACCCATGTTTGGGTATGCACCGATAGGATTGGGGATGGGAATGAGGGGGGGCATGCCTTTTTGATTACCAATATACCCTTAATAAATAAGAAAATTAGTTCCAAAATACACCTCATACATGTTATAATTAAATAATTTTTTAATTAAATACATCCTATAATTAAATTAATTTATGTCATTAAAATATTTAATTAGTATAATTAAATAAAAATATTTTTAAATATTTATTAATCATAATTAAAATAGACTTCAAAATTTTTTTTAGGAAAGTAGAAATTTTGTCCATTTTAATTTTCATGAAACCGTAGTTAAAATATATATTTAATTAAATATTTAATCAAAAAAAATTAAATTGGATAATAGTTAAATGGATTAATTATTTTAATAATTATAATAAAACATATAATAATTAAATTAGACTTTATTTAAAATATTTAATTATAATAATAAAAATGAATAATTTTTTTTAATTATTTTATAAATTAAAAAATTAATTATTCTTAAATATAATTAACTTTGGTACTATACTATGTAATATTATTCATTTACATTAAAGGATATAAAAGTAATTTTACATGATTTCTCTTTCTTACTTTTTTTTTTATTCCTTCCAACCAAACATTATCTTCATTCCTATCCCTATACTTTTATTCCCATCCCCAATCCCCATCCACCACTCTCATTCCCATTCCCATGCCTATTCCGTGAACCAAACGGAGTGTTAATTTATGATCTCTGGCTCTCATGAATGTATGTTTGGCCATGTTTCATATTTTGTTTGGTTGACAATACAATTCTTAACAGGACATGAAAGCGGTGTAGGACAATGTCAATTTGAACTTATCTTTAAACCTAATGGTACATATGAGACCAAAAGGCCTAGTCAGTAGACAGGCTATCCTCAGATATGAAATGCAAAGTGAATAAAAATGAGAAAAGGGGAATACACACCATGGATCCTGGGTGATATGCCAAGCTCTAGTTCCCATCAGATTCAACTCCAGTCTCAGCATGAGGTGGTTCACTGAACCCAATTTCTGATTATTGCAAAGCTTGGTGCTCATCCTCTGCATCTTCTTCTTCCTACTGATTCTCACTCTGAGACACCCAATCTTACCAATTCACAGTATTTCAAGTGTGCTACTTTCAAGCATAGCTTCTGCATCAGTCTCCGTAATTTGAGGAGGCTCAAAATTTTCATTATGAGCTTGAGATTGTTCATTGTTTTCACCAAATTGATCTAATGAAATACTTGAATGAGACTGATCATTATTAGCACACAAATTTGTGAAGCTATGACTAGCTGAAGCATCAGAATAGCAGCTTGCTTGACCACGGACAATATTTTCTAGTCTGAAACAGAAACCCTCCATAAAAACAGA
Organism: Dioscorea cayenensis subsp. rotundata; assembly: GCF_009730915.1. Classification (NCBI taxonomy): domain Eukaryota; kingdom Viridiplantae; phylum Streptophyta; class Magnoliopsida; order Dioscoreales; family Dioscoreaceae; genus Dioscorea; species Dioscorea cayenensis. Next base: position 15,459,259 of record NC_052476.1, on the reverse strand, counting down.
GGATACAAATCAATTGTTTTTTATTATAAAAATGAAAAAACAATCTTAATAATAAGGTACAATGAAGACAAAGATTCTCTATAAGGTACAATGAACGGGAGCTCTCTATGAGAGTCTCATTACTCCTCTTGATGCTTACAAAAGGGTTGCAATCCCATGTTGAAGACAAAAACTCCATTTGAGGTACAATGCATGGCAGTTCCTAGTGAGAGTCTCACCATTATCTCTTGATGCTCGTAGAAGGATCTTAAAGCCCATGTTGAAGACAAAGGCTCCTCTTGAGGTATAATGCATGGGAGCTCATAATGCGAGTCTCACCACTATCTCTTGATGCTCACCGAAAGGTCTCAAAGCCCATGTTGAAGACAAAGACTCTCTGTGAGGCACAATGAATGGGAGGTCTTAGTAAGAGTCTCACCACTTCTTGATGTCACAGAAGGGTCTCAAACTCTATGTTAAAGAGAAAGACTCTTAGTGTGGTATAATGCATTGGTGCTCTCAGTGAGAGTCTCACCATTGCCTCTTGATGCTCACAAAAGGGTCTCGAAGCCCATGTTGAAGACAAAGACTTTTTGTGAGGTACAATACATGTGAGCTCTTAATGAGAGTCTCGCCACTATTGCTTGATGCTCACAGACGCGTCTCAAGGCTCATGTTTAAGACAAAGGACTACTTGTGAGGTATAATATATGGGAGCTCTTAATGAAAGTCTTACCACTGCCTCTTGTTCGTCATAGAAGGGTCTGAAGACTCATATTGAAGACAAAAAAAATTCCTATGAGCTACAATGCATGGGAGCTCTCAATGAGAGTACCATCGTGCCTCTTGATTCTCACAGAAGGGTCTCAAATCTCATGTTAAAGACAAAGGTTCCTTGTGAGAGTCTTTTTGTTAACTCTTGAGACTCTCTTCAGTGAGTGGAAGATCTCTTGAAGACTACCAACTCTTATGGAGTCAAAAGTAGAGATGGATAACTTCTCTCTTAAGATTCACATGGGTCAAGAGAGATCTTTCTTAAAAACTGTTGAATGATGCTCACACCCCACGTATCAACAAAAAAGTGCAAAGAGAAAAAGAGAATTATCCCAAACTGACTTAAAAAAATGCTCTCAACTATTATAAAAAAAATTCTCAAGTGAGGAGAAAAACGGTTGAAAAAAAAAATATTTCAAATCAAGTGATAAAAATATTTTTTTTTCTTTATAATTATGAAGAAAGAGTTTTCACAAGTGTGAAACAACAAAGCTTTGATGAGTGCATTTTATATAGATATTTTATATACCCTATGGTGTATTTTACTTGTTCATTTAGCATGTTTTTGTTATAAACCGATGCTACTTGAGGTATGTTTGCTAATTGTTGCAGATAATTAGGTTTTGGACCAAAAGGAATTAATAGAGATGAATTTTGATGCAAAATAGCGTTGGAATGATATTTTCAGAACAATCATGGTCTGAAGCACACACGTGCTTGGAAGCATGGTCGAAAGCACGGGCATGCTGAGCCCCGTGCGTTCTACTGGAGTCTATATAAGGCTTGAAAGCACGATTTCACCTCTCCTAGCACCAGCGTGCTGAGGGAGCATGGTTGGTAAGAACAACCGCACTTATACATGTGCATTTTACTAGAAATCTCTTGAAAATATTAGCACAGTCACAGTGCTCCTTGCACCATCGTGCTCAGCAAGCACGGGTAGCAAGCATGGGTGTGCTAAGTCCCATGTGTTTTACTAATATAGCATAGAAGATCACTTTCCACATCTAGAGAAAGCACGGTCATTAGCATAGCCGTCAGTACGGGCGTGCTTGCATCGAAAAAGGGCTATTTATTCCGTAAAGTTAGATTTCAGAAGGATCTTCTTCTCTTTTTTATGGAGGTGCGGGTTAAGGTAGCCGTCAACATCATTCAGGGTCAGATTTATAGTGGAGATAAGCGTGGGATAGGAGGATTGTCGGCGATGATCATCATCAAGCCTTCTCCGATGTGATTGTGAAGATAAGCGTGGGATAGATAATCTTTATTTCTCTTATTACTTCTGTATGACTGATTGTAGAACCATGAGAGGCTAACCGTCTTTCGGTGTCCCAGATTATGAACCTTGACAGTATGATGTAACATTATTTGATTATTGAGTTTCCTTGTGAACTCTGTTTCGTTTATTTGGATTATTTTCTTGTGTTGATTACCATTGATATTTGTATGTTGCAAAACTCGACTTGGGGAAAGCCGCCATCTAGGAGAGCATTGATGTGGTGTGCATGTCCCCCGTAGTTGCAATTGTAGTCAAGAGTGTATTATAACCCTAGATTGATTTCTTGTTGTCTAGAGGATAAGCTTTATTTGTCTAGTTAGGGCATATATTAGGGAGGTGGTTGAGTCCACTCCAAGCATCGAGTGAGGACGTACGCTATCAAACCTTCTGTAGGTGGTCACCATGGTCCAAGAAGATGTCCATGTAATCAATAGCACAGTCAGTATATTTGTCAAGGGGATTAGTCCGGGACACTATCTTTCTCATTGCTATCTCTGCAACCCAAAACCCTATCTCTTTTTCCTTTTTTCTTTTCTTCTTCTTTAGTAATTTTAACTATTGCAAATCCAATCTTTTGAACCGCCTACATATTAGGAAACGAACAAGTATTGAGAGATTTTACCAGTCCCTATAGATTCGACTACCCGATCCATTGGGTATACTTTACTACTTGTATGACACGTGTACTTGTGGTTACGCAAGGGGCGTATCAAGTTTTTGGCACCATTGCCAAAGACTGGCAACTCTTGAAAAAATTTTAATTTCTAATAATTTACTCATTTTTTTTTTAATTTTAGTTTATCTTGCGTTCTTTTATTTTTCATTTGTTTTTGACTTGTGGTTTACTAAATTGGTTTAAAAGTGTTCATGCATGACCAAAAGGAAGTTCCTCTTCTCCACTTGCTAGTCCTAATCCGAAGTTAGAGAGAGAATTGCACAAAAAGTTAAGACAAGTAAATCTTAGAGAAATAGGTTCAGTGGAAATCAGTATTAACTATTAAGGTAGATCAGAATGAACCAATGGCCAGGGATCGGCAAAGGAGTATTTCGGATTATGCTAGGCCAAATTTGGGGGGAGCAGGGTCCAGCATTATTTGCCCTCCTGTGGTGGCAAATAACTTTGAGCTGAAACCTAATTTTATACAGATGGTGCAACAGATGTGCCAATTTGATGGATTTCAGGATGAGGACCCGTATGAAAATTTGATGAACTTCTTGAAGATTTGTGACACATTTAAGGCAAACAATGTGCATAAGGATACAGTTTGCCTTTGACTTTTTTCATTTTCAATGTGAGGAAGGGTGAAACAATGGCTAAGTTCCTTACCACACGGGTTGATCACTGCTTGAGCATAGTTGGCTGAGAAGTTTCTAAGCTGATATATTCCTCCGGCAAAGATTAAGAAGCTTAGGAATGACATATCTTATTTTCGACAGATGGAGTCTAAAACTTTGTATGTGTCATGGGAAAGGTACAAGGAATTGTTGAGGAAGTGCCCTCAACATGGAATTGTTGAGTGGATGTAGATTGAGATTTTCTACAATGGCTTGAACTTGGCTACCAAGCAGATGTTGGATGCTACAGCCGGGGGTTCTCTTTACATTAAACAACTAACTGAAGCTTATACTCTTATTGATGATTTGGCATCGAATGGTTATCAGTGGAGATCAGAAAGAAACAAGCCAATGAAGTCTGCTGGAATCTATGAGATTGATGTACTAACTACCCTAGCAGCATAAGTGGAAGATATTACAAAGAGGTTGAATGCAATGCAAGTTCAACCTCAAGCACCAATCATGAGTTTTAAAGCTTGGGATGGCCAAGCAGGGCCGTCTGTTCCATCTATTAAGGGGTCTTCTAGCACAAAACAAGTAGATTATGTGAGTAAGAACAACAGGTTCCAAAGCAACTCCTCCAGCAACACCTATAATCCGGGGTGGAGAAACCACCCAAATTTTTCTTGGAACCACCACATCCTCAAACTACACCTCCTCAACCACCGCATCAAGAAGGAAGGGGGTTAACTCTTGAAACCTTGTTAGCAATGTACATACAAGCAAATGATGTTTGTCTCACGGGACATGAGTGATTGATGAGGAACCAACAAGTATCATTACAGAATCTAGAACATCAGGTGGTGCAAAATTGCCAAAACCCTTGCTAAACATCCTCCAGGTTCACTCCTAAGAAATACAGAGTTCAACCCCCATGAGTCCGCAAAGGCAGTCACTTTGTGGAGTGGAAGGGTGTGAGAAAGCATCTCTTGAACCTAAAGTGCTGATTGTGACGGACACATCCATTGGTGGTAATGTTTAGCAAAGTGAGAGAGAACAAATCAAGGATGAGACCAAGATTCTTAGCTTCCAACCTAAGCTACCATATCCGGCTAAGGTAAAGAAAGATTAATAGGATGAATAGTTTAAGAAATTCCTTGAAATATTCAAGACCTTGCATATTAATGTTCTATTTGTTAAGGCCCTCGCTCAAATGCCTCGTTATGCCAAGTTCCTCAAGGAATTATTGACTAACAAGAGGAAGCTGGAAGAGGTATCCATTGTTACATTGAGTGAAGAATACTCCGCATCATCTCCAACAAAATCCGAAGGAAGGAGAAAGACTAGGGAGGTTTCTTTATCCCGTGTACTATTGGGGGGATGCTTGATAAAAAAAGCACTTGCCAATCTTGAGGCAAGTATTAATTTGATGCCCTAAAAATTTTTTTAAAAGTTGGGGCTCGGTGAGCTCAAGCCGACAAAGATGACTTTGCAACTCGCCGATTGATCAGTTCGCCACCCTTAGGAATTATAGAAGATGTTCTAGTAAAGATGGACATATATATTTTTCAGAATAATTTTATCATTCAAGACTTGGATGATAAAGCTAAAGTACCGCTTATACTCGGGCTATCATTCTTGGCAACCTCGCAATCTTTGATCAATGTGAAAGATGGTCATATGGTGTTGAGAGTGGGTGATGAAGAAATAATGTTCAAGTTGAGAGATGCTATGCGCCACTCTATGGATGCTGATGAGACGTGTTATGCTTTGGATATTATAGATGATTGTGTTTCGGATTTTGTGCAGGACACAACTTGTCTAATTTACTGGATGATGGAGAACTACCTGATAGATTAGTAGAGGTACCTCAGTCCCAATGTAATATTGAAGAGTACAAGAGGGAGCTGAAGTTGGTCGACTATAGGATCTCTCTGACTAAGAAGTGGTGGAAGCAATTCGCCCCTAACAAGAAGAGCATTAGTCCACCGACCTCCCCTAGGGCTTGCATGTATCCTTTGGTTTTATGTGAGGGGAAAATTTGCTTCATTGAAACATTAACCCCCTATTTGTTTGTTCAAGGTGTAGGAAATGGTAGGGGAATTCGATTCTATGACCCCCCATGAGCTGTACAAGGTACGTCAAGCTCGTGACATTAAACAAGCATTTCTTGGGAGGCATGTGTTTTTGCATGTGTTTTTTTTTTCTTCTCTTGGTTGCATTTTGGTTTATTTAGTTTGTTTTTCTTTGGTTGGTTGTTTGATGTTGTCGGACTCAGTTACCCTTCAGTTCTGCTCATTTCGGAGGCTTTAAAATATTCATGTCTCCGTTCCAAAGCTCTATTTTCAAGCTAATGGTTGTTCGGGAGTGTATTTGTTCTATTCTGTAGCTTCTTTGTTTTTCCAAGTCAAGCACAATCATGCTTGTGATCGTGCATTTTGTAGGAGTTGTAAAAAAAATTTTTTGGGGAGCAAGCACGGGCATGCTCTTGCAAGTGGTAGTGACCTTGCTTGTGTAAGCATGGTTAGGCTGCGCTTTGCAGGGTCATGCTTTGTTTTTAGAGTTTTGCAAAGTTTTCAAGTAAAAAGCACAGCCTTAAGCACGCTCTCAAGTATGACCGTGCTCTTCTAGGGTTTAATTGTTGTAAAAGGGGAGGAGAGGGGGGTTCAGCATAGTCTCCAGTATGACCATGCTATTCGGGTGTGCTCAGGCTAGACCGTTTCCTTTCCTTTCTTTTTCTTTTCATTTTCCACCCGCCGGTGTGGTCGTTGTTCTCATTCTTCCTCCCAAACCTCTATCTCGTAGTTTTGGTCAGATTTTCGGGTTTTCCTTGCCAAGTTTTTTAGCTCCTTTTGTGCGGCTTTCTCTTGCCCTTTTTTCCTTTTCTTCTTCGAGCCGAAAGTATGCGTTCCTTGTTGTCTCTAGGACTTGTTCATTGTTATTTACCCCGGTAAACTCTTGCATTTTATTCTATTCATGCTTTATATTTTATGAAATGCTCAAACCATGTTGTTAGACAAGAAACCATGCTTCCATGCCCTATTTCTTGTTTGGGAATATAGCTAAGCACGGACGTGCTTCACAAGATGCAGGATCGTGCTTTTCCCTTTGCCCTAGGATGTTTCCAGGCAAGCGCCATAGTGCTTTGATGTCTTAGCATGAGAATGCTCTTTTGCCTACATGGGTGTTCTTGTACATTTCATTACTTATTTTGTAGCACACCCATGCTCTCTTCTAGTCAGCACACCCATGTTGTTTGTGCAACATGGATGTGCTACAGTCTTTTACCCTATGCATTGAACTATTTATTAAATTCTTATATAAGATTAAACCGAGGCAGAAGATATGTACATCTGGGTTTGCTCCCAAGAGAGCCAAGGGTGAGAATAGCTCTCAGGCTACCCCTACAGGGCCCACTTTTGGTGTACCAGCACATCAGGTACGATATGATTAGTTGAGTGCCAAGCACATTGGTGAGTTCCAAGAGATAGACTGTGAGGTTCTACATGAGGTGGGACTCACTGAAGAGGTTCAGCGCCTCCTCAGTGTTGAGGCCTGGCGCCCGCTCTTTTCCATCACTGATACTACTTGTAGAGAGTTAACACTAGAGTTGTTGGTGACGTTTGAGTTAGAGCGGGGGATGATCAGCTTCCACCGAGTGAGCACAATTTAGTTCCAGGTGTTCAGGGTTATGCACCAGATGAGCCTAACAGAGTTCTCAATCCATCTGGGACTTTATGATGAGCCGTTTATACAGACACCTGACTATGATGCCCTCCTGGTCGAGCGTCTAGCAAGGGAGTCTTTGGAGTCTTGCTGGCGTTGTTTGAGCTCCACTAGTGGCTATGACCCTCGCCGGTCAAAGACTACTAGCCTCTGTACACCCCCTGATAAGTGCTTATGTGTTAAGAATGCGAAGTGTTCTTTCCTTACAATGAGCATTACTTTTATCAGGTTTAAGCGCTAATACATGTGTATTTGTGTTCTTTTGCGCATGTAGGGTTGTGAAGCTATGTTTTAAGAAAAGAAGGCAAAAGTAGATCGTGTTCGCACTATTTGGTGGAATTTTGGAAGCAACAAACACGAAGACACAAGTGGGGCTCTAAGATACGTGAATATGTGCCAACCTCCATGTATTCAAGCCATTACAATGAGTTGGAGGGGAACGAAGGCAGTCACATTTGCGTATCCCAACTTGTGCAATGATAGCAAGATCTTCACCAATGAACTGGTTTATTGAAGAAACGACACAATCTATGGCATAAACGTGTACCCGTTTATGTTGCCTCGATGAAAAGTGGATTCGGGAGTGTTTTCGGCGGGGGTACTGTAGCAGGTTACTCTAGCAAATCACTGCAGCAATTTACTGTAACAGTTACTGTTTACAGCCAGCCGAAAATCAGAATTCCAGAGAATCCACACGGGGATGTGGAAATTCCACACGGCCATGTGGATGCCCGATTCAGCCTATTTAAAGCTGTTTTTCAGCCCGATTTCAGCATCCTTTTTCCCATCTTTTCTCCATCTTTTGAGAGCCCGGTGGCTATGGTTTAGAGGGGTTTGACAAGGCTTTTGGAGTGGTTCTCCGGCTTCGACACCGCAATTCTCTTGGAAGATAGTTATTGGGGAAACTTTTATCTGTACCGATTTGGCGAGTTGTGCCCTAAGCTTGACAGGGGGACCTTTGGAGAGGATGAGGCATTCCACAAGACCATCGACACGAATACCGAGGGGGTTTTTCTATGGATTGCATGTTTTTACTTTCGATTTCATTATTGATTGTATCTTGCTCTATGGAGAACTAAACCCCCTAGTGGGTACTTAGATTTTGTAAACCATAGGATGTTTTTGTTTCATTGACCTTTTATTATGCTTCCCTTAATTAATGTTTTTAATTGAGTTTCAATCTTGAATGCTTGTTAAATGATTTCTCCCTTAAAGTGACACTAGGGTTGAGAGACCATCTTGGTAACCTTTGTGGATGAATGACACACCATGAGGGTTAGACAAAGCAAGATTGGAGATGGTCGAGAGGGTGAGTCGAGAGGTAACGGAGCGTCTCCTTTCTCCTCCGATGTGATTTATCCTACCTCCACGTTCCAAGAGTTCTTTGCGGTCATAGTAGAATGAATGGGCTAAGGGATGACCTCCGCTGCGGCTTAGTTGCACAGGCAACGCAGTGAAGCGTTGAAGTGACTTTAGCATTTAGGGCTTAATTGCGATTAGGGGTCTTTCGCCTAGACCAAAGGGTTAGATCTATATATTGAAATCGGGTTTATCACTTGGAATCCCTAGAGTGTTTTGCAACTCTACATAGTGTGAGGTGTTGAGATTGATCGATTTCTCCGCCGGGACATAGTGTAGAGTCAGTCACGGTTGACCTTAGGTTTGGGACCGTGTGTTTAAGGATTTCCATGACTCATTAAGCATCAATTTGGAGACATAATAGTTGGTCTTGCACTTGAAACATTAGTCCTAGGGGGAGCATTGTCCGAGTACCCACTTCTAATGATTACCTTTCCTCTCATTTTATCATGCCTCTCTTTCTTATTTCTTTTAGTCTTTTCATATAAATCTTATTCACACCATCATTGATTCATTCTTATCCTAGTTAAATAGCAATCATTGTGTTTCTATTCACTATTCCCTGCGGATACGATTCCCACTCACCTGGGATTTATTACTTCGATAAACCCGTGTACTTACGGGTCACACGCAAGGGGTGTTGTCATCCCCCTTAAGTACATTCATCATTTGCTTAGCCATTCCTTGATAGGACGGGGCAATAGCATCGGAGTAGTTAGTCGGAGGGACTTCGATTATCTACCAGTATGATTGATGGTTTTCACCTCCACCTGGGACATGAGGTCACTCTTACTCTTAATCATCAGGGGACTGATCCCAGTGTTGGAGTCATATTCGTTGGTCCTTACATCACTTGGCTTATCGGGGGATGGGCCTTAAAGAGGGGACCAGTGGTATGAGGATTGTGGGCGGTAGTACCCTGATTGCTGTCGACACTCTCCATGCTATGAGAATGGTCTAGCCAGTTTATACTGTACACGAGACCCGTTTCTGTGTTGTTGGTGCTCTTACTCCCCCTGTTGCTGCAGATTTTCCTCTACCCCCTCCGACTCCTCGCTCTCCTTTAACACCACTGACTTAATCCTCCGCCAGCCACGCTGCACTGTCGACGAGTTCACCACACTACCAGTGTTGGGTGGGTAGGAGCATGATGAGGATCACTTCCCATCTTAGTGTCAAGTTGTCTCCCCCACCTTCGTCCCCAGCCCCTGCACCAGTTCATATGGGGGTCAACATCGCTGATTTGGAGTCTGAGGAGTCTGAGTCCTTTGACACCAAGGGTGGAGATGACTCATGGAGTGATGGAGGACCTCCATTCTGAGATGAGCCACTATTGCTGCCAATGAGTCTAGTTCTGATGACCTGGATGCCACAGAGTCCAAGTTTGATTGAGCAGCCTTCGACTTTCTATCTTTTCATTTTAGTTTTTACTTTCAGTATTTGAACTTTGTATTTCATTTTCTAGAGTGGACTTATATTTGTGTCATAGTTAGAAAGGGAAGTCCCTTGCTAAACTATTTATCTTATTGCTTTCTGTTTTTCATTTCAGTGCTTTATTTTACTTAATTTTATTTTGTTGTTGAGCTTCGCATTGTACCCTAATGATCACTTGTGAAATAGGTTCAAAGGGGTGATGATTCAATAGCCTGAACGTCTACGGTGTTTCTTAATTCTATTTCTACAAATTAGTTAATACAATAAAACAGAGGGTTGTTAGGTACACTTCGCTATTGATGCACGTTGAATCCTCCTTGGAAAACTCACTAGAATTCGCTGAAATCTTGATAGAACTCATATCCAGCCGCAAGGATCTCCAGAAATCCAACCTCCTTTCCCCAAATTCGGTAAAAGAATCCCCCTATAAGCTGTAAACCCTAGGGTTTTTATAGTATCGAGTTCACCATGGCCTCACCACACCCGTTGTGGAGCCCGTTCTGAATAAGTTGTTGCTTGGGCTCCAAGTCGCATCCTGGCACATTCTTTCTAGGCGTTGTGTAGATTGGTTACGACAGTGATGATTCACAATAGCCGTTGTGGAGGCCGTTTTGACTTCTATGTTGTTCTCTATGATTCCACATTTACATGACTTGATAATAGTCATGATAGGAGTGGACAATGGGTATGGTGAGATATCACCATAGCTGTTGTGAGGTGTGGTGATACTCTGGTTCATCAAGTTGATCTATTTTGCTTCGAAACACCCTTATATTCGCTTCTTTAGCCTAAGACCGAGTAAAAGCTTATGGTGAATAAAAGAGTGAAATTATGTACTAGTTTGGTGCTAAACATGTGAAATCTCATGCTAAATGCAATACGAAAGATATATAAAATATACACTTTCAAGCACTTATCAGCCTCCTTAAGATATGAAATAGGATCTCTTGAGATTGGTTTCACCTTGATAGCAACTAGCCGCATCTCTACTTTGGGATCCGCACAACTGTGATCTCCATCGCAAGAGTCAGAAGCTTGAAAGGTGCCTCATGATTGAAATTTTGGAGAAATCAATGTATAGTTGTCATCTTGCATGTTGTCTCGAGATCGGCAACCTTTCCATGTACGTGAAGCAGAGGGACTTGGAGGAAAACATTGGGTTGTCGATGTCGGCATCCGAGCGCTACGCTGTCATCGTTGGTTCAGGGCATTCGAGGTTTCGAGACGTTGACTCTGCTCTTTTTAGGTAACCGAGGTTTTGTCAACGATAATTCTGGGCACGCTATCAGAGCTTGACCATATGTGAAGAGTATGGGATGATCCAGCGGTCGCAATGTTCATCTATGAACTTGTGGTCCGATGAGGAGAAAGTGTCTCAGTCAGAGCTGGGGCTTGACGGCGAGGTTCTTGGTGAGAGTAAGGCTTGATAGCTAGTCACACCACACTATTAACGAGGGAGCTTCGCTCAACCTCGATCTCGGTTGAGTTTCCGACTATGGTGTTGTGAGAGGTGCGCTCGACCACCGGCATTGGTTTGAGGATGTCCGCACCACTTTGCAATGAGGACCCTTGCCTTTGTCTCCAAGATCGGCGTTGTTCCTACTGGCAAGGCATGGGACCCTTGCCTTTGTCGGTGCAGCTGACAGACAGTTGCACCCCACCTGATAAAGAATTATACTGCGAGTTGATGGTTGCCGGGGCGGTAACAACGAGGGGAGACGGGTGCTCATCGACGTTGCATGTTGGAGGGAGAGAAAAAGTCAGTCGTGCTGCAATATCCCCAGGCACCAACAAACACCTCTAGTTCTTTCGGCAACCTCACAGTTCATCAAAGACAAACCAAATAGTAGACAGATTCGAAAGAGATCCTGGAGCTGTTCTAAACGGAGATAAGATCTCCGATCGGTTTAACAATAGCTAGGATGGAGGAAAAATTCCAGCAGTGTAAAAGAAGATTGGTGAGGCGAATCCAATTGGCTGCCGGCACTGGCAACCTCGCTGCTTCCAAGTCAGTTGTCTAGCTTTGCAGCTTCACTGAACAAGGGCCATGTTTGCTTAAGAGCTGGAAAGGGCTGAGGGTTTTTGCCGATCTAGTATGTTGCTGCGAAGAGAATGTGATTGCAAATTGCCTCCGGCCAAACATCATCACTTTTCTCACCTGCTGTCCGTGAGTGGAGACTAAGCCTACGAGAATAGTTAGTTCAGAGGTTTGCCCGCGATGACAGAGGCCACTGAGAAGCTAGAGAGATGTTCTCTCAATTGTTTGACATCTTGAGAGATGAAGCGAAACTATGGAGCGAGGAAAAAGGAAGTGATGAGGAGGAGGCTGGGAGGCTCGGCAGGTTCAGGTTGAGGTTTGGATAGCTGTGGAGATGAACATTTCTTAGTGCGAACTCTTTTCCTACAAGGCGAACGAGGGCACAGATCACTGGTCACTACGGTGCAGTTGGAGGTAAGATAACCCACTCCAAGTCAACGCTGGCACGTAAGTTGGTGTCAGCATTCGGCTGTTAAGTGGTCCGGCCGAAGACAATGTGAGCATGGTGATCTCTCGCCAGGAGAGCGGCGACGTATGAAGCTGTCATCCAGCCGACGAAGATGGAGCCTTGTTGAGGTGGCCACGTTGTGGGGGCTGCGACGCCAGGGCAACACAGTAACCCAACTCTATTAATAATTTGTATGAAATTAATTATTAAATATATTCATTTAAATAAGTGGAAATTGCCAAAAAAACCCTACAACTTTGCCAAATTGCCAAACAAACCCCCATAGTTTCGGAATGCCCAAAAACCCCTTCCTTTTCAACTCCATGATTTTGAAACCCCCAAAAGTACGTGAACGGGCATTAAACGGAGTGTATTTAAAATTTTATGGACTGAAAAATGCCCTTGCACGGGAAAGTCGTGGGTCGCACCCATTTCGGGCGGTGTGAGAGGAAGTGGGTGGGTTTTTCTTAGGGCATTACAATGCTTGTCTTCTCTCAACTCGCGACTCCAGCTCAACTCGCGTCTCCACTCTTCTCTTCCCACCGCACTCTTCCCTTTCCACCGGCGTCTCAAGAAGAAGTCCCGTGCAAGTATTCTGACATTTCGCTCACTTTACAGTCTAAGGTATTCATTATGGTTTTTGTTAACTATTACATTACTGAAGAGACATTTTTCGGTTTTGGTTTGTGATTTTGTTTTTTTGTTGGAAGACATTGAAGCTTTCGTGGGGGATTAATCGATTTGGGGTTTTTGTTAGTCTGCAGGGAGATGTCTCGGCTAGGGTTTTTGTTTTGTTTTACATTTTCGTCTTTGTATACGATCGAAATGGTTTTCCGATTGTTATGCTTTGTGTAATGTTTATAATCTACGTTTACCCTTTCAGTTGATATGGTTTGCGAGTTGTAAAAATGAGGGTCTCCGTTTAAACAATGAGCTTTACCGCTTAAGTTAGTTCGTCTCCGCTTTAATTATTTTGTATCTCTGCTTAATAGTGTACGTCATCGCTTAAAAATGATATCGATGTTTAAGAACTGAGTGTTAACCGTTTAACAAATTACATTTCCGCTAACAATGTGTCTGTTATTGTCGCAGGCTTGTGATTATGGCGGTCAATCTAGTTAATGGGCGATGCTACTTGACACCGTAGTGGAGACCGTGGTCGAATTGAAAGTTCACATGATCCCTCGACATCGGGAGATCATCCGAAGGACACCGCTCACTGACATTCATCGAGTTGAAGGCGTCATACCAAGAGCGGGCCCTTCTTGACTCTCTCGCAGAGATACGATAACCGCACTCAATAAATTCGTGGATCGGGGAAAGCATACGACTTTCGAGCCTCGAAGATGTGGGCAATCGTTCTCGGGCTCGCGTTGCGATGAGGGAGGCAGTCGTGTTTCAGAAGAAGAAAACACGGTCAGCTTTCGAAGAGAGGTATTTATCGGAGACGTACGAGAGACACAGAGACTCCATCAGGAGCACTCTTCAGCAACTCGTTGGACAGAGGGGAGAAGAGGAGAATTTTGCCAAACTACTGATGGTGTACCTCCTAGGTACAATCCTCTTCCCAAATACCTCCTGCTCGGTTCCTAACTGGATCGTTGATTATGTCGATGATCTACCGGAATAGGGCGCTCACGCATGGGCGCAGCGACGCACAAGTGGCTTTTGGAGGACATACCACAAGCCGCTACCCGAGTGCAATCTAGATGCTCGGGGAAGAAGACCAACACCGGGTATGTTAAGGGTTGCACGGTAGCGCTTAACATCTGGTTTTATGAGCTGACCGGAACCGGAAAGAAAGTCCGTTTCTGCAAGACCCCAAGGATCGTCGTGTTACGGTGAAAATACTTACCGGAAGCAGCTGACTGATAGAGACGAGTTTGTCATCTCTCGAAGGAAAAGAGGTAATAATTCAAAAAAATATTTTGTTTAATCGTAGACGTTAACGTTTAACCATATCATTTACCGTTTAACTTTATTCATCTATCGCTTTAACATTATAACTTCATCGCTTAACTTTGTTCAACTACCGTTTAAACTTTTTAGTTTAATGTTTAATTTGTTTGTTCTATGTTTAACACAATAGGTTATAACGTTTAAATATACTGAAGTTACATGTGTAAATATAGTTTTAATTGTTTAAACTAAATAATTTCGCTAAGATTGTTTGCTTTACACATGCTAGTTTCCTGAGCTGGTTCCGCGAATGCTGATGAAGAAGTATTTGTTCGGGCCAACCGCTCGGTCGGATGCTATTGCTCCGGAACCGCTTGCTCAAAGGCAAGATGAAAGGCAACCTCTTCCCTTGCGCTGACTGGACGCTGCTCTCCCGCTTCTGTGCCAAAACGCATTCGTCGAGGCCGGAGAAGCCCTCCCCACCCCGCCCGACCGTGGCTTCCCCCGACCGTGTCGCCCTCGAACGTGGCGGCTCCCCAGCAGGCACTAGGCGAGGATGTCACTGCAACTCTCATCGCAGCTTTCGCCGGATTTTGATGACCGAGTTCCCTCGGCATTGTCGCTCGGGTGAGGCATTGGAAGGCGGTCAGCGATCACAATCGATCGCGCCTTCCCTTCAAACAAATGAAGCACCCGGGGACGGATACGCCGTCGGAGTTCGGCACGACGAGGACATCATCGGGGTGACCCTTCGAAAGACGGCCTCATTCGAAGAAGCTTGCAAAAAGAGGAAAACAATAATGCCTCGCGTCTCACCCGTGCCGTACGACGATGAAATAATAGCAGCACCATCGGCAGCAGCACCATCGGCGGCTGATGTTGTTAACGTTGATGACATGCCCATCACGGTGGAGGAGATTGAAGATGGCACTGAGTTTGCCGCGGTGGAAAAGATCGTCGACTCGTTGTTGACGACATCATGCATCTACGTGGAACCGGCTTGACGATGCGGCATCAAAGATGGACACAATCCATGAAGAAGAACAACCAGACAACGTTGTGTCTCGCATTGATGCTGCTGCCGTGGAATTCACGGTGGAACCAACGGTCGACGCGTCGCATCGAGGCGCACACAATCCCACAAGAACAAGAAGCATGTAAGGGAAGTGTCTCCCGGGTTGATCTTTGCCGCTGCGTTCCCCATTAAAGGAAGCCAATAAAAAGTAGAAGAACTTCGGGAAAGTCTTCATTCGAAGAAAAAAATACGTTGGCCAATCGCGCCTCAATAAGTACGAGCAGGAGTTGATAAGGATCTTCCTCAACTGCCCTATGGACAAGTAAGTTTGAAGTTTTTATGATATTGTTTAAACTGTTTTAGTTACCATTTAAGTAGGAGCGTTAACGTTTAAAATTTACAGATAACATTTAACTTATAAGTGATACCCTTTAAATATTACCGTTACCGTTTAAACATTCAATATAGAATTTAAAGTTTATACTTTAACGTTTAATTTTATACTTACAACATTGTTTACATGTCTTTGTTCCGTTCAACCACAGCACTGTCGTGTGGAAGAATGACTCTGTCAGCACCACACGGGCCAATCTATTCGACCTGCTCGAGGGGAAGGAGATGGTCACAGACGATGTGATGGACGCATTCGTATGTATCTTGCAAAAGACGATGAGCGTAGTGCCATATCGTTATAAGAGGCGCGCCTCCATCACACGGCCACTGGCCTTGTTCATGTCAAAGCAGGGCGACGACGCACATGAATCCACGATGGCTATGATTGGAGATGCCGCGCGCAACTTGCATGAAGTGGACATCGTCATCCTCCCGATAATTATGAGTGGCCACTTCCATGTCGTCGTCCTTGACAATGAAAAACAAGAATACAGGCATTATTCTTCATGCCAAAGCGAAGAATACGATAAAAACGCGCTAGAAATGGTAAGTGCTTTAATAATTTGTGTTTGTGTAATAGTGTTCGGTAAATAATCGGCATTCCAATATGAACTTGTATATCTCGACAGCGGAACCTATTCGACCTCTGTATCGACATGGAGTTGGGCGAGTCGGCGACCATAAAGTACCCGCTTGTTCACGACAATCGAAGCCCCACGACGAAAAAAAGGAAGTGTCGATCGCAGCTGCCTACGTCATGCGGTTTATCGAGCGCTTTCACTCGCGGTGAGAAGCTACGGGTCACGCAGATCGACGTCCCTTATCTGCGATTAAGGTATGTTTCCCGATACTTAGGGAGGGAGGCGACGCATCACGACCAGAGGGAGTCTTCGCAGCGGGTTCTTAGTCATTCTTTCTATATTTGTATACACGATTCTTTCTTTAATAATCCGATTCATTGTTTAACATACACTTTCATTGTTTAAGTATATAGTTCATTGTGTAAATATCAATGTAATTAGTTTAAACTCCGCTTTTACCTGTGTAAAAACGAACTGAGGAGGAGTGTACGTAAGCGGGGTCATAGTCATCAGATAGGGTGTAATAGTTTCAAATGTAAACCGCTTTAAATTCAATTCATTTTTTTCCGAAGAACATGACAAATTTTTGTCAATGTAAATGTACATGTATCTAAATTCAATTAAATTCATTCTGCTTTCGCTTTTGAGGTTCCGTTCTTGTTGGATGATATTGTGTATATGTTAAACGAGATACTAATGTAGTTTAAACGGAAACATAGAAAGTTAAATAGAAACGCTTGGGGATCCAGGGAGTGTATTAATTGACGCTGGGGAACCGCGCCACGATGCATGTGTATATGTTAAACGGATTCTAATGTAGTTTAAACGGAAACATAAAAAAAGTTAAACGAAACTAATATAGTTAAAGCAGTAATATATAAAGTTAAACATTAAGTTCCATAGTTACATAATAAATGGAACTATATACACAATACACAACGCCCTACTCGACAACATATTCATCGCACGATCTACGATCGTGACTAGAGGCGTGGCAATGGCTACAACGCACCTCGCTGGGACCCCTGGACGCTTTTCACGACTCGATCCTCTTTCGCTCTAGGGACGCCCTGTGTTGCCTTCTCGTCTCGCGATTTCGTCCGTTCCTCAACAAGTATCTCTACCTTCGAACGCTCACTGGCCGTTGCATAATATCGCGATCAACTTGGACCCGCATAACGTAGAACACAAACATTAGCACTCGTCCCCTCCCCGTTAGTATCTAGCAATAGCACAAAAACTCTCCATAATTTAATCGAAGAGCTAAAATTGAATACACCAAATGAGAAGAAGAAAAAGAGAAGAAGAAGAAGAAGAACAAGAACAAGAAGAACAAGATATGAGCCTTCTAAAACTTTGTTTGAGAAAAAGCAAGCAGGGAGGCATTGAAAAAACTATCGATAAAGAAAGTTATGATTGGGCGCCATTTTTTTCCCACCTTTTTGCAGAGGCAAAAAGAAATTTCATATCGTGGACCCACTTCAACTTACCGTCAGGGGTTAAAAGGAATGTAAAATATAACGATCGGTCAGTGTCTGCAAAAAGTTGGAGGGGGTTTTTGGGAAGTTTTGAAAATTACGAGGGATAAACAGTAATTTTCCCTTTAAATAATGGTGGATAATTCTTGTATTTGGTTTTGGGACAGGCGTTGTCAACCAATGAAGCAGGCACTGTCTAATGCTCATCCAATGTTCTGCAGCTGCACAGCACAGTGACAGCCTCGGAATTGAAAGGCAACCTCGATCTTCGTTGCCAAGAGGGCAAAGGATTAGCTGCCATGACTCCTGCTCCGCGATTCCCCTCTGCCATTTTCCCTTCTCCTTCTGGGAGATTAACACCAGCTCACCTCATCACCGTTGCCTCTGCCCTCCGCCTCGGCCAATCCCTCCACCTTCGCTGTAGCCGCCATCTTCAGCTTCTCATTTGCTCCGCTTTCCGGGTATCCCATCTAAACCAGGATGCATGATTTTTGTAGTTTTAGTTCTTGATCTCTTTGTTTCTGTGATGATGATCGCAGTGTTGCAAGTCATTTGGATGTAGTTTGTTCTGTGAGCGAATGGATTAGTTTGAGTTGAATGAATTGCTTTTGTTTTGCATTGCTGATGTGTTTGTGAACTCTGTTAGAGGAAAAGAAGTAATTGACCGAAAAAAAAAAGAGGAAAATGCGCTCAACTTTGGATTATAAACATGCTTGCATATGCGCCAAAAATTTGTTATTTATTCTTTGGTAGAGTTCATGTTCATAAGGGAACAGACTTATTTCTGCAGTAAGTGTGAATTGACCTATCTGATTTGTTGTTTCATTGTTATGCTCTGTTTCCTGAATCACTTGTAATTGAGAAGTGGGAGTGATGTGAAAATGCTGCAAACTTGTTAGGATGGATGCTCAATGTTATGCTTTCTTTGTGTGGCTAGTCGAATTTTCAGCTGATTCTATGAAGTGTATTGCAGTTGAAGTGATTAAACAGAAAGTTGATGAAAGTTTATTGGTGTGGAAAGCGTATTAGCCCTTTCTTTGATTTGTATGAAAAAATATTTTTTGAAATGAGTTATGAAATTTTTTTGTTTTTGATGTTCCACGTTATCTTAAGAAAGGAAGTGCGAATGATGTTTGACTTTTTTATCATCTGTGGTAGGGGATGTCTTCATTTTTAGAAATATCTCAAGAAGTTGAATTAATTCTAAATTTTCTTCCCACTCAATTATTTTTTTTTTGTCAAAATCAAATGCATTTCCTCTTGCTACCATGTATTAACTCTTGTGTACTAGCTTGGGTTAATTATCGGACATGGCTTCCAGAATATTGTCATACCATCTATACAAACTATCTAAACAATGCACAGAATAGTAAGTGTGGGGGTTTCCTGTTTGGGTTCTTTTGAACATCATGCATCCACTTTTAGGTGTAACTACATTTACCTTGTATCAAATTGTTTGGAATTATCCTTTTGTTGTCGTAATCTTTTCCTCATTTGATAACTATACTTAGCAATTGTCTTGAGTGTATTAGCTGGACTTTTAGTGCTCTAGTTTCACAGAAAAGTAGTTGAGGGAGCTTGTGCTTAAGATCAGGTTCACAAATGTTCATTTGATTCTTTCATTCTTGTTATTGAAATTAATCTTAAAGGTATATTCATATTTTCACATGATGATCTGTCAAATATTGCAACCTTTATATTTCTGATTTTTATGTACACTTAATGAATAATAGGATGGCTATCAATCTAGCTACTTCTCTGGAATCAAGGAGTTTTGGCATGAAAGACCCTATTTATGGAAGAAAGAATCTCATATGGAAAACCTGGCTGCTGCTCTCTCCTTGTCTTGTTCATCATGCTTTACTTTCTTTAGCTGCAAGCATTTTGGAAAGGTGTTTGGTGGTAAAAGAAACTTGCAATTCAGTACTTCTGAAGATAAACCTTTTGATGGAAGGCTGTGGACCAATATTCTTCTTACCCTCAATGTATTGTGAGTCCTCATCCTCATGCATGATAAATGGAAATATCTGCAGGCATGCCTTGATTACTCATTTTCTTGCCACTTTGCTTTGACATATCAAAATTTTTCTGAGCTAGAAATACCAAAGTGCATATGCATCATCTTGGAAAAATATTGAATAGACTTATTTTTCTTAAAACATTTTTAGCACTTGCGTTACATTATTTTTAACATCTGGTACAACACTTAAATATGGTTTCTATGCTTAAAATTGTAATTCTGTTTGCTAGTTGAAACATTATATGTTGGCTTCCATCTCTCACGATTCTTTTGGTTTCTCTCCATACTTTGATCCATAAGGAGCTTCTTGGTAAGAATATAAGGATTTGAGGTATGAGAGAGTTGAGATGGATATTGAGTAACTCTTCTGAGAGTTTTTGTTCCCTACCTTGTTATCAGTAAATTTTGAGTTCTTTAGCTAGTGAATCTTTATGTCCTTAATTTCCCCATGATTTATCATTTGATTCTTCAAAATTTCCTCCCTTGAGCCACTGAAAAGAGGTGGTAGTTGAGCAATTGGAGTTGTTTGGGCAAGGGCTGAGGGTATATACTAGCAATGTAAGACATTTAGTACCTCATCTACCAAAAAAAACTGACTTTATATAGTGAAATTTCCTTTAACAGGGATTAGCCACTAGACTATGCAATTCAAAGTTCATTGAAGAGATATGGTGTATCATAATTATGTCTCCCTTGAACTTGTCTCCAGTACTTTTGTTTGTGCATTGCTGCTCACGTCACAAACATCATGCTATGAGATGGATTTTAGCATCTAAAATTGATGCTACTTCAATTATTTACCACTTAGTAGGTTGTAAACAACCTTGACTATGCCCACTATGACTTGTGCATTTTGTGAGCCATCATCACAGGCAGCAAATATTTTTAATCTATCAGTTTAAGCACTTATCCCTCCCTGAATAATGAAGCAACTATATTCACTGGAGCTGCTTTAAAAATCTGCTCTGAACTTGGCTTTTATTTTAGATATGCAACACCTAGTTGCTCTAATTTGCTTGAATTGAACTCAGATGGGCAATGGCCATTACTAGTTTAGTTTAGTTCCTGTTTAATAATAAAATCCTAGTTGGTTTTGGTCATTTAATTCATAAACCTGGCTAATTTGAGCTAGTTATTGAGCCAACTAATGGTTTAGAAGCACAGTTGGAGAATGATAGCGTAAAGCCTGCAATTTTTTTGGGTGTGTTTTGTACTGTAACGTTGCAAGATGTTGGGGAAAGAATTTCATTGGCGGTGATTGGTTGGGGGGACAAATTGGGCTATCTTGCCACCTCAAATCAAACACCCAAACATAACTTGGGTTAGCAAATAACCTTTTTGTTTTTTTTCCAAAATCTATTTAATTAAGTGAACATATTTATTAATTGGGGGTGAATTATGGTCCCAGAACTTTGCCCCAATGCCATTTCCTTCCGCTTACATTCAAGATATTTAATATGGTCCCTATATTTTGCCTTTTTGTTCATTTTTATCCTAATTGATTTTGTCTACTACGTGTCAAGTAATCCAAAAACTATGATTTTTTTATCATTTTTGCTAATCAATGTAAAATCTGAGGCTAACACGGATGATGGTGTGGCTTACCCAGCTATTCAGATCTTACCACATTAATTCTCATAAGTTGTTTTGAAAACTAAAAATCATTGATCTTGACATTATATAAGTTGCTAAGCGGCTGGCACACTACTTCCAAGGTTCAATCTGTACAAAAGAGGCAAAGTACAATGACCATACTAAATATTTTGAATGTGTACGAATAAAAATAAACATAAGTCGAGGGACCAAAAATTACTTTTATCTTATTAACTGATATAAATAAACACACATCATCAATTAGGAAACTATATATTTTTAATCTTAAATATTTATTTTGCTTAGCATTGATTAAGTCAAACTTTAGTCAATGTTAGGTAAAAGTTTTCCCTCAAAAGAAAATTTTGAGCAAAAAATCTCAAGCCCAATTTAATCTTGGTTTTCATAACCCTTAACAAACACACCTAGTGTGTTTTGCCTCATATGCTTAATCATAGATCTAATGTAGTCAGTCTTATATAAGATACAATCAAGGCTAGTTTTTGTCAGTTTGTTCTGGTGTGTGAATGATATTTTATTCAAGGGAAATATATTATAAGATATAGGAGGTTTTCTGAGCTCAAGTAGATAGAAAATAACAAGGCCAAAGAGATAATTTGTTTGACATTGGATGGATGATAATGCTGCGAAAAGATTTTAGTCTCCAATAGGGCAAATTTTAAAATTTAAATACATTAAGATGAGGAGTGTGTAGTAGTTACTTATGTCAGGAAACCTTTTCCATTCTTGGCCTCTAGAAGCACGGTATTGATCCACAACTAAATTGAAGTTGCCATTTATTTTTAGAAGCAATTAGATTAATAGGTTCTTATTTGCTTATACTTTATTAAAAGTGGAACCTTATTATAAGTGTATGTCAGTGTCCCTAATGGAAAATCTATTGATTCCTAAATTTCCTTTTCTTTTTAATTGTGGTTTAGGCCATCTTTTTAGCTATATATATATTTTTTTGTTTAAGCCCTCAATTTATTTTGGTATCTTCTGTATTTAAATTTGCTTTAGAAAGTTTTATAGATTGATGGCATATAGGCATACTTGTAGTTGGTATGCTTTCCTTAAGCAATGGTTTCTACGGTTAGATTGTGAGAACCAAGTTATAGTATTTAAGTGTTAGGTACTAAGGGGAAAGATCATGAACCATTTCTCTGTTGTTATCATTTTTTTCATGTAGTTTTTCCAATTTCTTCTTTAATTTTCAAACATACTTTTCTATCCCTCTTTATACTAAATAGAAATATATAATTTGGAGTGTCCACACATAAGACCTCGGGTGTCATGTCCATACAGTGGACATGGATCCCTGCAGTTATCCAAATCATTGAGTCAAAGTTAATATGCTAGTGCAAGGCTGATGACATGTTTGCATAAAGACAAAAGAAAATTGTCTGAAATTCATTCTGTTGAAAGCAGGGGTAAATACATCTCAATTGATGAAACATGGTCATTGAGTTGCTTAGAGGTTAGTCTGGGTCTATACTTTTGCATTTGATTGGGATGCCATTTGAGGGCTTTGTGAATCAGTTCGTTCGGTCTTTGCACTCCGTTAAATATTCTTTTATTGCTATCTGTTCAAGCACATCAAACTTGCTAATACCAACTCAATCATAGAACATGTGGGTTACTGTGCCATCTGTGCCAGGTTGTTTATGTAGCTGTTTAGTAAGTGACCAACTGGAAGAGAATTGTTGCTCCATCAACTTGGGCATCTCGAGACTAATTTTGAGGTTCTGAAGTTGAAGATGCGTTGGCCTGTATTGCAAAGAGAACAATTTGAATTGGCCCTATTTGCTATCTTCCTTAGATTCTCTCTCAAGTTTTCAGTTAAAGTACTCCAAAGTGTTGAGAGGATGCTTAGAAATAAACTTCCGGTGGTGAAAGTTCCATTTGCACTTGGTAAATGTATTGCTCTGATTCTCAGGGATTAGAAAAATCTATTTCCATGGGTTTTGCTGTGATTGGCCTGACAGTAGGATTGAGAAGGCACTATGAATTTTCAGTTTCTATCTTGAATAATTTCATTTAGAATATTGCATACAATAGGATGTGTACCCCTTTGAAAAAACACTTTGTTTAAAATAGAGAACCATGAATGCAAGTCTTTGAAGACAACAGTCTATAATGCCTTTGGAAGAGATAATTTGCATCAGTCCAATTGACCCATGTTGAGTAATTTTCTACCATTTACCAGCTAGAATGGCATGGGAAAGCAATCATCCAGAATCCAGACATTAAGCATTTCAAGACCTAACTTGCGAAGATTTTTGACTAATGAACCTTTCTCCATTCCAAGGGAATAATATTCTTAGATCTGCAAGCCAATATTCCTTTGGGTAATTTGAAACTTGTACTCTATCAGCTGAATTTTTAAGGGGTAATGGAATTGTTAAACATTTAGAGAGCTAAAACATAAAGGGAAAAAGAAAAGAAAAGCCATAATATTCCAAAAATATACTTTTGGGTGGAAGCTTTTGCTACCTTATTATAGTTTTAATTTTTTTCTCTAATGCTGTACAAAAGGTGTCAACATGACGTTCATTATGCAAGTTATATAGAAAAGCATATGTTTCAGCACCATAGACATTTAAGTGCATCCTTTAATTCTTTTATTAACTTTGCTATCCATTGCAGGGTTTATGTCAGTCAGATAGCAACACAAGGAAAACTGATCTTTTGGGGAGCTAAGGTAGAAAATTGAAAGATATATATATATATATATATATCAGCAGTTTCTGTGTGCTCTATTATACCCTTGATTTTGTGAACAGGTCAACAGCCTAATTGATAAAGGGCAGTTGTGGAGATTGGCTACATGTTCATTTCTACATGCGAATATTGGGCACCTCATGGTCTGGTTTGTGAGCTTATCATACAGAATAAACTTTTTATTTTTTTAATCTAGAATGTGAAAGATGTTTTCTACAGGTCAATTGTTATTCTTTGAATTCTATTGGTCCAACTGTGGAGAAACTTAGTGGCCCAAGGCGCTTCCTTGCTGTTTACTTTGCATCAGCAATAGCAAGTACCAATTTGTATAATTGTTTTCAAATGTTGAGATGTTTTCATTCGTGCAACATTTATGTGTTCTTATTGTTGACTACTAATTCCAGTTTTATCTAACATAGGTTCTTTGATGAGTTACCAGTTCTGTCAATCGCCTGCAGTTGGTGCATCTGGAGCTATTTTTGGGTTGGTAAGCTTTCTGGACATTAATTTTACAAATTCATTTGATAGATCTATCTTTGGAGCTACATTGTTTGTTTTCATAAAATCAAGGTAGAACATGCTCATATGATAATATCACCTTTCCTCAAAATAAGTTGAGAAGGAAAAATAAACTATGTTTTATGTCTTTTTGTTATTCTTCTGTTTATTGTTTTCTTTTCTTTCTTTTTCATTATTGTTTTCGGAGTGGTTTAGGATTAATAAAACTGTGTAACCCTAGAAATTGGCCTGAGACCTTTTGATGTTTGGAGTGATTTGATCTGCAAATAATCTTAAAAAAGGTCCATGTGATTTGATTTGCTTGACTGAGATCATTAAAAAGTTTGATTATAAATTTATCTCACCCTCATAATTAGGGTAATTGTCAAATCATATAAAAAAAAGTGTGGCAAGTTCCACATTTGTTAATTTGGCTTCTAATGATTGACGTAACATTGCTATCTTTTTTGTAAATGATAACCTGATTGCTTGGTGATGAGTTGATGAATTGGACATAAGTTGCATAACTTTGTTGATGTCAACATGGTGCTACAGCATGAAAATCTTCATTTTTGAATAATATTAATTTGATTGTGAATACGCTAGCATATTCGTGTCCTCCAAATCGTGCACCACCATTTATCAACATCACCATCTTGTCATCATTGACTGAACGGTATGTTGAACTCAAATTTAGAGAGGGAATGAGTGTTGGAAATTGACTACGGAAACTTCTGTGACTCAATTGACAGTTACTGTAAATTAAAGTCCCATGTAACCTTTACTCGTAGATACACAATCCAGCATCTGCTAATCTTGCAGAACTTGAAACACTTGAATATATCGAGGCATTTGAGGCATTGTCTGGCTTTTTCTTACTGAAGAATTAAAAAAGGGAAGATAAATGTTAAGTGGTGCATATATATGCAGCTTCTGGCTTGCAGACTGGACTATAAATCTTTAGTTTACTAACAGTATTTCTAATTATGCATTTTAAACTTGTCGTATTCCACAACATGATCATGATAAATCAATTTTCTTTTATTTGTTACTGTTAGTTAGAACTTTGTGACAAATTCTCAATGTCTACACTCTATTATCACGTTTTTCATTTTATCATTGATAACCTTTATTCAGACATTGGTGGCACCCGCATTCCTAGCAATACTTCATTTATTTAATTTGCTTTTATACTTCTCTAAAGTTAGTAATGAATATTTAACTAAATCTTTTTGAGGTGGGTTCTGCTGCTGTCTTTGCTTTGAGGCATAGAAGCCTCTTTGGAGGCGCAAAGCAAGATATACAGCAAATAGCTCAAGTGATTGCCATAAATATGGTAAGAATTGGAGAATGCAAACAAACTTATATCATTAAAGCTTGCTATTCAATTACGACACTTCTTCCTCAGGTTATTGGATTTCTATCTAGGAGCATCGATAACTGGGGTCATGTAAATCATTCTCAACTTTATGCTAATTTATCCTTCACTTGAATTAACATTTAGTTTGATGCAGACTTTACATTCAATTTCAGTTAGGAGGGTTGTTAGGTGGAGCTGCGATGTCATGGTTTCTAGGACCAGCATGGAGATTTGAATTTAAAACTGACGATGGAAGATCAGTCTTCACTGACCGGCCACCGATATCCCGCCTTATTAATAGGAGAAGATCGATTTGATATGCCATTTTGTAAGTCAATGGTATTTGAAAAATTGGCTGATTCATACATATGTTTTGGTTGTAAAGGACTTCGATTTTTAGATAGCATGTAAGTTATGAGATAATGCTGTAAATTTGCCTTGAAGAATCAATCAAAAAATTCCACAGAAAGGAGACTTTCTTCCTGATGTTTTGGTTGTGGTAGCACAAATAAACTGTAATCTTGGTTAACTTAGAGATACCAACGAGGTGAGGATTTACCGGTTGGCCTCAACCTCTACCAGGACCCCAAATTGCCGACTTCGTCCCCCAATCCCAGTATGGGGAAAAGTTTTCCCATCTCCGTCCTCGTGGGATTACCGAGTTCAGAGGTTCCCAGTTCCTTTTATTATTATTTTTTTAATTTTAATTTTATGTATCTATTTTCTTTTACTGTATAAACATATCATATATATATATATTAATATATATTTTATTTAATACAAATAATTTTCTAAATTTTGAAGATTTTTTTTTTGTTTTTTTTGTTTTTTTTGTTTTTGAATAAATTTTGAAGATTGATAAATAAATATTGTTTTTTAAAATCCAAAAATTCACTTTCTAATCCCATCTTTTATTCTCGCAACCTTTAACCTAACCGAAGTTTTATTTTTATTAACAAATCTCCCTAGTAATGGTTTAAAAATTAAAATAAATCATTGAAAAAGGTAAAAATGTGTATGCATAGATAGATAATACAAGTTTAGGGTTTTATTTAATCAAAATGAGTTTGTCTTTCTATTTTTCTTTACTTTTTCAATAACCCGATGCAACTTTGCATTAACTATGCAGTACGAAGAGGGATGGTGTGGGTGTGGTGGGAAGAATGGAGCAGAATTAATAAAGGTATCATTTTTAATGAGGATTATAGATATTTATAATTTATAATCAAGTAATATCACTCTTGCTGTTAATTGAAAATTGTAATTGTTTATTTTTTAAGATAAAAGTAAAATTTCAGAAAATTAGGGGAAAAAACAGAATGTGATATGAAAATTTTATTCAATTCAAGTACGGTTGAAGACTAGATCTCTAATATTGGATTAATTGAGTTAGATTTTTCAAAAGTCATTTGCCCTTGTTTAGATAAGAGTTTCAATTCAGCAAAGGGTCCATATTTTAATTTTCAAAACTTGTAATCAAATTTCATTAACATAGAATCTCTTCGGGAATCTAAATTAAATAGTTGTTCATTCTTATTTAGCCATTAATTCAACATAAGGGTAGCCTATGGCTAATTATACAAACTATACAATCTTTGTAGCTCAATCTCCAAAGTTCTTATTCAGGTAGCTTAGTGAATTTCATGAACAACACTACAAGAGTACGAATCTTGTCATGTCAAGTTTACTACTAAACATATCAAGACAATCCTAAAATAATTATAGAAATACAACCCATTAGACCTCTTAAAAATTCTGACTTTTGCTTGTCTTTTAATAAAATAAGCATAATCAATTCAATTAAATGCCCAAGCTTGCACTATTCCAAACTAGTGCAATGCATGTCTTAAGATTTATTGAAACCAAGGGAAGACAAGCAAACTTAAAATGCATCAATATTGGTATTCATACCCACCTCACTAGATGATGAGTGCATTTTGTATCACATTTTACTTATCTCCAATACATTCCTTCGTTTGTCTTTTAGCGCATTTTGTCTATAAATGATGCTATTATGGGTATGTTAGTCTCTGTTGCAGGTTTTTAGGGCTCATAAAACACATGGAATGAAATCAGGGACAAAACCAACCAATGAAGACAATTTTTCTAAGTGTCCAATGCGAGCACAGGCAGAGCACGGGCGTGTCATCTCCCCATGGTTTCCTCTGTTTGGGATTCCCCTGGTTTGCAGCAAGAGCACGGGCCAAGCATGGGGGTGCTTTCTCCTCTTGATTACTTCGGGGAAAGATAGTCCTATACATTCAAGGGAAGCACGGTCCGCGTGCTACTTTCATGGGCGTGCTCAAGCTAAGCATGGGTGGAGTACGATCATGCTCTCTCGTGGTTCCCTCGGGATAGCACTTACCTTTTTCACTCAAAAGCTTCAAGAAGAGCACGGTTTAAGCATAACCAGTGTTTAGACCGTGTTGAGCCCGTAAAGCCCCTTTTAATGCCCAGACTTAGGGTTTTCTCAACATCTTTGTTCGGGAGTTTTCTTCTCCATATGAGGAACCTTCGAAGGAATAATGATCAACCGCCACCACTCGAGCTAAGGAGGCCAACGGGGAGTTAGAGACTCCGGAGGAGTGAAGTTGCTCATTCTATGGAGCTTTTGAAGTACGTTTGAGGAGATTTTGTAAAGAGGGGGAAGTCTAGATGTCTCTCTTTCTTATGCTTGTTATTCTCTTTCATTTGTATGAATTCATGAGGGGTTAACTGTTCCACAGTGCCCTAGGTTTGTGAACTATGTTATTTTTGATACTTTGACAACTTGAGTTCTAATGCCTATGGAGTTCTATTGTTTTCTTGTGTTATTCATGTGTTTGCATAACTTGGCATGCTTGATTTGCATAGATGCTTGTGTAAAACTTGGTGTGTGTGGATTACCGTAGTTGTGATTACCTAGTGTAGTTGCAAAACTTGGAGTGTATGAAGCCCTTAATTATACTTGTAGAATTTGGCATATTTGATAGCCGTAAATGCAACATTGCTTCTGAGCACCCACAAGGATCTTAGAATATACCAAGCTTGGTAGGCATTAGACTCAAGTCAGTATCTTAGGCACTTAGGGATCATCTCAGGGTATTGTCCTTTTGCTATCGACACTCAACCCTAGTCTACTTAGTTCTTCCACCCTTTGTTTTATTCTCGTAGTAGTTAATATCTCCATCACCTTTTCAATTAATAAGATATTAGAGGAGCAACTAGTACTAGAAGTCCAGTCCCTGAGGTTCGACAACCCTACTCCCTAATGGGGTACCACTTTATTACTGATAATGATCCATGCACTTGCGGAGAGTTCATCACTAGACTTTCAAGGGTGTTTAGCCAATTGCAATTATCATCAAAGATTAGACCATGGATCCCTAGATTTCTCATTTCCCCTCCCCCTTTTTTAGTGCTTTATTTTACAAATTTATTGCAACATTTAGGGCATATGTTCTATCTAAAAAATGTGCAATTAACTTCTTCTGCTAGTGTCAACATTTGTGATTCAAACCCCTAGTTGCATAGCAATTACATAGATTATTGACTGATGATTTACATACTCATACTTTTAATTTGTACTTTGTTTTGATTGATTCAATTAAACCGTCCATCGAGTCATTGGGTCTATTCTTGTGAGTACTCTAAAAGGAAAATCAACTTTGATGAGTGCTTAGTTATACATATTCTCATACTAACTTTAGAGCACTTTGCATGTGTTTTTTACCAAATTCAAATCTATCTAGTGCTTAATTCGTTATATTTAAAGTTCAAGTCCAAATGTGCCCTGGAGGAAAAAGAATAAACTTGTGGCTATGTGCAACAATGTTAAGCAAAAAATGCGCTTTCTAGAAGATCCATTAAAGTCGATGCCTCATGGACAAGTTAGCCTTTTTTCGAGTCAAAGAATTTTAAGTGGAGAACTACTAGAGAGATCCATGGCCTTATCCATGGGCTTGACCATACCTTGTGGATGACCATCCACACCCTTGCACACGGCTGTGGTACTTGATTGAGATTCATTGCCGAGTTTGGAGGGGAGCATATTGAGCGGAAGTAGAAAGAGAAGGGATTTCATCACCCAAGATTATAGCATCAAGGGGAATTCCTATATTTCTTGTTGATGAGTGCATATCATATTTTTATTTTTCATACCTCTTATATATGTTTCTATTGTCTTTTGGCATTCAATTTATATATTGCGATGCTAACTTGGGTATATTTGTGTATTTGCGCAGGTTGATAGGTCTTGAGACATTAGAATAAGATTTGTAACAAAATCGGCATCAAAGGATTTCATTTACACTTCTTCAACAGAAGCACGGGCGTGTTGAGGGTGTACTTTTGCCCATGCAAATCTCAGGTCTTGAAGAAATTATCAGAAGAAAAGAAGCATGGGCACAAAGCCCATATTACAACCATGTAGATGGAAGCACAACCCAAGCACGAGCGTGCTTCCTGGTCATCCAGATTACTATATGGAGAAAATTTAGAATTGATGCAAGCTCGAGACAGCCTGTAAAGTGCACGAGCATTAAGCATGCCTGTTGTGACAAGAATCAACTCAAAGTTAGGGTTTCAAGAATATTTCGGCTCGGATTTTCTATGGCAACCATTGAACGATCTTCACCACCATCTAACCAGGGAAGAAAGTTGGGATTCTAGAGCACCGATTGGAGAGGAGTCAGATTAGCGGAAAGGTCCTTGGAGTACAATTTGAAGGAATAGAAAAGTAAAAAAGAGTTTAATGAGTTCTTTCTTCCTTGTTTTCTCTATCCTTGTGTTATTGTGTGAACGCATGAGGGTCTAACCATTCTCCGGTGCCCAAGGCTATTGAACCTAGATGATTATGTGCATTTGATTTACTCTTTCACAATGACTATGGAGTTTTCTTGGATTCTTCTATGTTAAACCTTGTGTTGCAAAACTTGATGTGCATGATTACAATAGTTGTGATTGCAAAACTCGAAGGGCTTGCTTACCATAGTTGTAATTGCCATTAGTGTGATTGCAAAACTTGATGTGTTTGATTGCTCGTAGTTGTGATTGCAAAACTTGATGTGTATGATTTCCGTAGTTGTAACATTGCTTAAAGAGCACATATAGAAGTCTAGGATCGAATACATGCCTAGAGATAGGGTGTATGGTGTCTAGCCTTCAAATCTAGGGTTTACCTTCAGTCCAAGAAGATGTATCTGATAGTCATTGTAAAAGAGTCAATGCATGTTTCTCTAGGGGATTAGTCCAGGGTGCTTCTTTATCTCAGTGCTTTCACCCAGTTTATTTTTCCTGCTCTTTTGCTTCTTCTTCTCCCTTTTTTATTCTGTTTGGGTTTGTTGATTAAAACTTCCCCAATCTTTGACCCAGTTAGATATTAAAGGAGAAATTAGTACTAAAAGATTCCCAGTAGTTGTAGATTCGACTACCCTATCCTTTTGGGTACATTATACTACTTCTTACGACCCATGCACTTATGGTTACGCAAGGCGGCTTATCACTTGTTTTGATGTTCTTTCTTATTGATTATATTACAAACATTCCAAGGTTGAGTACTTGAACATCCTGATTTATTCAGACATTAGTGAAACCTAGGATGATTTTGTAATTAGATATCGGCTTATATTG
Source organism: Dioscorea cayenensis subsp. rotundata (assembly GCF_009730915.1). NCBI lineage: Eukaryota > Viridiplantae > Streptophyta > Magnoliopsida > Dioscoreales > Dioscoreaceae > Dioscorea > Dioscorea cayenensis. The sequence goes on along the minus strand of NC_052476.1, from coordinate 15,427,776 downwards.
CTTATTCATAGCGAGATATTTAATCTATTTCTGATTATGTGCTAAGATTGAGAAATCCCTCACTTAGAGATCTAGAACAAGAAATAGGAATCGGCATCCCACCTATAGATTGTGTGTTTCAATTCTCTCAGCTAGGGTTGATTAGAAAGCACATTGACTGTATAAAAGGAGATTCATAAAGTGTTAATGCAATCGTAGGAAGTTAGTTTGAGAATAAATTCTAACTTAGCTTTGCATGGGATCGGGTGTGGGTATTCTCAAGAAAGATATTGACATAATTCAAAAATCTCCATGGTCTAACTAAACCAATCACAAAATGATATAAAAATCTGATCACAACTAAACCCTAGATGAAGCCATGTCTGTATACTTTCTCCATTGACCTGATTATTAGCTTAGTCGTTAGTCATTTGATGATTTCTTCAAGTGTATGGGTCGCCAAGTAATACCTCACGTGTGAGCATGAGGGTCGTATTCTACAGAACCCAAGGGAGTATTATTACTCCATTTTCACCTATTATCTAGCCTATATAACTCAAAATGAGAGGAAATCAAAGATAAAACTGAAAGCCACTAACCTAAGGCTAACATTACTAGTACACGAAAATAGTTATACAAGGGAGAATCAAGCATGAGAAGGGGGTGTCCGTGCAAGAAATCCACCTAGGATTGTTGTTAAGACCTAAACTAGGATGGTTTAATGATATATATTAGCGGAAGATTGGACCACGAGATCCTAATGTGGATTACCTTGAAAGCCTTCAGTAAATAATCCTAATCCCATATAGGGTACCGACTCTCAATCACCCCTACAATTGCATTAGGTGTAAGGAATCTCAAATCTAGGGTAAAACTCTAATGCGGAAGGCTATCAACACCCGGAAACTTTGGTGTGATGATACAATGAAGCCCTTTTCAACCTATGTATGGCCGAGTACAAGTGCGCATCTTGCATTGCTAAGTACGATTCAAGAAGGAGCTACAAAATCCATCGGTGTGTAGGTCAATACATGCAAAGCACAGTAGATTGGATCTCAAACCAACATCAATTTAAGGAAGATTATCATAAAAGTTACAAAGAAAACAAGTCTAAGGTTCAACCAAACCAAGGCACCCAAAACAAGTTAGTTCCTCATGAAAGAGGAACACTTATGCAATATCAAGGAACACATATACATAAAAAGAATTATGAAAACTCACCCTAAAGTTGTGACTTCCTTGAGTGAATGAAGTCCCCATGAGTTTGCCGATGTCACCGGCAGAATCTCTCCACAAACGGCTCCTTTGATACCTTGGGGCTTTAATCTTGTTCCTCCTCTTTTGCTTTCCTCCCTCTTGGTGAAGATGTGTTCTAGAATGCCAAGAATGCCTCCAAAAATAGCCAAAAGCCTCAAGATGGTGGTGGAGGCTGTGGTCGAGTGGCCCCCAAAAAATCCTCCAGAAAGACCTAACTTCAAGCTTTTATAACAAAGTCTGCGAAGTCATACGGGCATAATGCAGGAGCATGAGGGCCACATGGCACTCTAGACATGCCATGCGGTACTATAAGTGGCATTGTTGACTGCTACAGTGCTTTATCTTTGAATTTGCTCCTTTTCATCCCGAATTTTGGCCCGAAATAAGTTCTTGGGCTTGTGATGACCTGTCCATGCCCTAGGAAGCAAAGAAAACCAAATGATGTATAAAACAAGCATTGACCCAATAAAAATGCATGTATAGTGTATAAAATGCATATGTGAAAATATGTATATTTAGACACTTATCATCATTTAATGTTAGTATTTTCTCCAAGATGTAGGTATTCGATAAGTGCTTGTGTATGCATATTAATTAGTATATTTACTTACATAGAGCATTGTTTTTATCAGGATTTATGGCTCATTATTCTATTTTTGTGTTCTTTTGTGCAAATAGGATTGTGAGGGTATGAAGAGAGAAAAAGAAGCAAAGATAGGTCATAGAGGCACATTTTGGTATTATTTTGCACAACACATTGATCAAGGCACAAGCTGAGCTTGAATACATGAGAGTGTATGCCAACTTCTAACGAGTTTTAAACCAATTCATGAGTTAGAAGGGCACAAAGGCAGTTACACACTCATGTTCCAGCTTATACAGAGATTTCAAGAGTTTTCTCAACACTCTTGAAAGACAAGATACGATATGACCTAGCACACGGGTGTGTGCCCAACTGTGTGGCCTCAAAAGAAGAGAAAGAAATCGAGTGGTATTGTTCATAGGTTATGTAGCAGGTTACTGTTTATGGTGCCGAAAAAGAGAATCCACACGACCTTGTGAAATCCCTATTTCCATATATAAAAGACCGACTTGAAGAGATGGGGGATCTTTTTCACAAGTTTTGGGGAGAAGTCAGTGAGGGCTTTAGAGAGGAGGTGTTTGCAGTCAAGGGAGCATTTCTTCACAAGTGTTCATTGATTCCTTCATCGTTATAGCCATTGGGGGAGCCGCTGACGACTTCGATTCGGAGGGGTGTGCCCTAGCTTCATCCAAAGAAATCTTGTAGAAGTTAAAGCATCCTTTGAAGACCATCAGCACGGATCTAAAGGGGGTTTTCTTTATGGTTTTCATGTGTTTTCTTTCATTGATTGATGCAGAGTGTATTGCTCCATGGAGAGCTAAACCCTAGTGGGTACTTGGACATGTAAACCCTAGGATGTATTTGTTTCTTTAACTTTTATTGTATTTCCTTTAATTGAGTATTTATTTGAGTTTTAATTTTGTGTGCTTGATGTTTGGTTTTCCCTTAGAGTGACACTAGGGTTGAGAACTTATTCTAATCATCCTTTTGACGAGTGACCATTGCCATTAGGATTAGATTTACTAAGGTTGAAGAGGGTTAAGAGGGTGAGTGGAGAGGTAACGGAACATCCCCTTTCTCCTCTGATGTGATTTATCCTACCTCCACATTCCAAGAGTTTTTTGCAATCAGAACAAAAGTGAAGCGTCAAGAGTTTTCTTTTCGCTGGAGCTTAGTTGTGATTAGAGATCTTCTGCCTACACCAAAGGGTTTGATCTAGATTTAGGAATAGGGTTTATCACTTGGAATCCTTAGAGCTTTAAGCAATTATACGTGGTGTGAGGTGTCGAGAGTCTTCTCTCTGCTGGGATCTCATAGGGGACTAGTCATGGTTGACCTTAGATTTAGGACCTTATGTTTTTGGATTTCCATGACTCATTAAATCTCAATTAGGGAAGCGTAGTTTTAGTCTTGCACTTGAAACAAGAATCCTAAGGGGAGCATTGTCTAGGTACCCCATCTATCTTGTTTGATTTCTCTCTATTTCTCTATTTGCCTGCTTCTTTTTTCTCGTTTACTTGTTTATGAAATTGATCATTCACATACTCATTCCATTGATAAGACTAGATAGCAATGTTATAGTTATTACTAGTACTCTTGTTCCATGTGGATTCGACTACCTAACCCATTGGGTACACTTTATTACTTGAACTACCTGTGCACTTGCGAACACATGCAAGGGGTATGTCAGTATTTCAATACAAAAGAACGGCCAATACTAGTATTTCTAGTCCTTGTGGGTTCGACATCCTATATTTATTACATACTTTACTGCACGTACGAACACACTTGCGTATATTACCTCATACTGCAGTGAGCAATCAAGTTTTGAGCACCTTTGCCGGGGATCAGAATCTTAGGAGCATCGGGATTTTGTTACTTTAGCCATTATTATTTCTTTTCATTCAATTTCCTTTATTTTGTTATTGCTAGTCTCGATTTATTTCTTCCTTTTTTTGGTGTAGGAATTATTGCATGATTAGAAGTAATTCTGCTCGTATCATTAAAAAAGACCACTACATTAAGCTACGTTCTAGAGGAAGTTAAGAAAAGCTTCCATAAAGGAAATAAGATCAACCTAGTAGAGAATAGGAACTGAAGAGTCTGAAAATATGACCGAATAAAATGAGCAATCGAGAACAAATCGAATTATGTATGGCCATTACTAACTAGTATAGTGTCCAGCATCAAGAGGCTAACCATGGCAATTAATAACTTTAAGCTCAAACCTACAACATGTTAAAAGATTAATAGGGTCTTAAATGATGCTATTATACTCTGGCTATTTCCATTTTTATTTAAAAGTTGAGCCAAGAAGTGGTTCTTATCACTTCCTCAGGCATTCATCACCACATAGAATCAGATGGTTGAAGCATTCCTTTGTAAGATATTTTCCTCTAGAAAAACTACTAAACTTCCACCCAAGATCTCCTCCTATACTTAGTTGGATACAAAATCTTTATTTAAGACATGATAGAGGTTTAAGAACCTCCTTAGGCGGTGCGCCCATCATGGCCTTCCCAACTGGATGGAGATGCAAACATTTTACAATGGGTTGAACCAAGCACCCATTAGATGATTTATGCAACTACAAGAGGGACACTTGGTAGTAAACCCCTAGGGGTAGCCAAGCAAATTGTTAAGGATATGACCATGAATAGTTACTAATGGAACATGCTTATCAAATAGATCAAGGTAGCTAGTATGTATAAGGTAGATGCAGTTACCGCCCTCGCAACTAGTGTGGCGGCCTTGAGCAAGAAAATTGATGTTTTGGTTGTTACGAAGTTGGTCTGGGTTATGCATTGTGGCACTTGTGGTGGTGAAAAATGTACCTGCTAATTGTCCGATTGTAGGGGCAACACTCAGGCTACTGGAATAAGTTGAATTTGTAGGCAATGCAGCTAAGGCCCAAGGATACTCCTACAACAACACATATAATCTAGGATGGAGAAACTACTTGAATTTTACTGGGGTACCCAGGGTAGCAGAGGCCTACTTGTTTTCTTGGCTTCTAGGATTAGTCATCTTTAGGGAGGAAACACAACTTGGAGAAGATACTTGGAAAGTTCATCTTGTTGACTAATGCACATTTCTAAAGCCATAAGATCCCCTTCCAAACCATTGTGACAACATTAAGGAAGCAACATGCATCTTTGTAGAATTTCAAAACCAAGTGAGGCACATTGCTAGGACTTTATCGAAAAAGCCTTAAGGGAGTCTCCCAAGCAACATTGAAACTAGTCTAAGCAAGCATGCCAAGGCAATCATCGTACAGAACAAGAACGGAGTACAAGAAAGAGAACTAGTGATGGTGAGGTCAGCGATGGTATCCTCCTTGACACAAGTGCATGGGTCATCAATTAATAAATCCCTTTGATGAGTGCATTTTATATAGAAATTTTATATACCCTATCGCATGATTCACTTGTCCTTTTTGCATTCTTTTATTCTAAATTGATGCTACTTGTGGTATATTTGTTAATTGATGCAAATAATTAGGTCTTGGGTTGAAAGGAATGAAAAGAATTAATTTTGGTGTGAAACAAAGTTGGAATGCACTTTTTAGGACAAGCATGATCGGGAACCCTAGAGTAGCATCCCTAGTGGGTCTAGACTTAGCCCTAGTCACGGCCAGGTTTAAACTAAATTCTTGGCAACCCTCAGAGTTGACTTGTGATATTTCTTTTCTTTTCTTGTTGATTTCAATATTTGGGGTTCAAAAGTATGTTATCTCATTCTCCTTGATTTTAATTATGTAATTATTTTTTTGCTAATCTTGTTACTCATATTATTTTTTTCATTTTTTTTTATTTTTCCAAGCTTGCACTCTTAGCTGAAGATGTTGTTGTGCTGAGTTCCATCAATAGTTCCAAACTCTGTCTGTATTATAGGTTGGCTTTTATAGTTCGTCTCGTAGTGGGATACCCATCAATGTGACTTTGGAATCTTTTATTTATAAAACTTAGTGTATGATTTTCTTGTAATTTATGTACTTGAATTTCCTATTTATGTGAAACTTTGAGTGGTCTATGGTTTGGAATTTTTTTTTTCTTTGTATGTTATTGCTTTAAAGATAAATTGTTCAGAAAATACCAATAGCCTAGCAATATTTTAGAGTAGTGGATTTGTACATCAACTGCTTTAGGATATCATGACAACTGCCATTTGCTAGACTTTGGCTCAGGGCGTGATAGAACTAGTCCAAATTGTATCCTAAAAGATAAGTTTTCGATATATAAGAATGACCATTCAAAAGAGTAATAAAAAAAATAAAATAGAAAGTATTGAAACTTTTGCAGTGGTTTTGGAGTTTCAAATATGAAATTCTCTTTTTTACCTTGATGAAGATGAGATTGTTTTTTCCATTGAATGATTACTCGTTTAAATCGGAATCTAACAACTCAAATCATGTCATTTGCCAAAATATTTTTCACCCATATTGGTATTTATTTATTGAAATTAATACACTCCTTGATATTAAAACATTTTGCTATGCTTTTTATGAATGCTATTAATGATAAATATTTTACTTACTTTGCAATGGTTTGATTGGTTTGCAAAAACTCATCAATAGGCATTCTAGTACCATCTTCCTTGCCCTTTTAATTTTGTTTTCAAAAAGTACATTCTAAATTTGCCAATTTTATTACTTTTAGTTTTATTTATTTATTTATTTTTACTATAACAAAAATTTTTAGGCAATGTCACATTTACTACCTGCTTGGTGATTAGTGGAAAGAACCAACTTTATTTTTTCATTTCTCATAGAGATAGTTATTTATAGGGAAAATTACTATTTACCCCCTACACTGTTTAAAACTTCCCAAACAACCCCTGTAAGTTTTGAATACCCCGGACAACCCTTCTTTTATCATTTCACTTCTTTTTACCCCTTGTAGGTCATTTGGACTGGGTCCATGTTGTGAAATTCCATCATTGCCCTTAAAAATGGTGGGAAAAAAACCGCTCAATCACATCAAGTCTAACATTTTATACATTTTTTTTTTCTGAAACAAACTTTTGAAGACTTTTCACCATGTCATGTCCATGTTTCCGTTTAAAATTAAACAGTTTTTTATTTAAACAGAAATGTTTCCGTTTAAATTTATCAAGTTTCTGTATAAAATGTTATGTCTCTGTTTAAATTTATCCAGTTTCTGTTTAAACAGAAATGATTTTAGTAGATATTCGGATTCTACTAGCGTATATGTTCAACCTCAAGGCCACCTGAAAGTTTAGTAGGCCTTCCTTACTCGTTAGATCAATTTAAAGTTTTATCATTACATGTCGGACAACGTTTTGTAGCCGCCAACCATTTAAAAAATTCACTTCACTACCACGAGTGCGGACACAATCGTAAATCTTACAAAGAAACTGTCGCCAACTAAGCATAGAGGACAACTTATATTCATTACATATGTTTGCCACAAACTATCGCATATTATTGTACATTTTGCTCGTTATTTATGAAAATCGTTTCCATAAATAAACATAAATTTAAATGAAACGATGATATTTAAATAGAAACATAGTTGTACAAGTTAATTATTGATTAATTATCCCAGTTTCCACTTAAAACTTATGTTTTTTTTTCTCGGCTATCCTTGTCATGTCCATGTTTCCGTTTAAAATTATACACTTTTTTTGTTTAAACAGAAAATGTTTCCGTTTAAATTTATCAAGTTTCTATTTAAAATGTTATGTCTCTATTTAAATTTATCCAGTTTCTGTTTAAACATAAATGATTTTAGTAGATATTCGGATTTTACGAGCGTATCCGTTTAACCTCAAGGCCACCTAAAGGTTTAGTAGGCCTTCCTTACTAGTTAGATCAATTTAAAGTTTTATCATTGCATGTCGGACAACGTTTTGTAGCCGCGAACCATTTAAAAAACTCACTTCACTACCACTACTGCGGACACAATCGTAAATCTTGCAAAGAAACTGTCACCAACTAAGCATAGAGGATAACTTGTATTCGTTACATACGTTTGCCACAAACTATCGCATATTATTGTACATTTTACTCGTTATTTATGAAAATCGTTCCCATAAATAAACATAAATTTAAATGAAACGATGGTATTTAAATAGAAACATAGTTGTACAAGTTAATTATTGATTAATTATCCCAGTTTCCACTTAAAACTTATGTTTTTTTTCTCGGCTATCCTTGTCATTTCCATGTTTCCGTTTAAAATTATACAGTTTTTTGTTTAAAAATAAATGTTTCCGTTTAAATTTATCAAGTTTCTGTTTAAACTGTTATGTCTCTGTTTAAATTTATCCAGTTTCTGTTTAAACAGAAATGATTTTAGTAGATATTCGGATTCTACGATCGTATCCGTTCCACCTCAAGACCACCTGAAGGTTTAGTAGGCCTTCCTTACTCGTTAGATCAATTTAAAGTTTTATCATTGCATGTCGGACAACGTTTTATAGGAGCTAATCATTTAAAAAACTCACTTCACTACCACGAGTGCGGACACAATCGTAGATCTTGCAAAGAAACTGTCGGCAACTAAGCATAGAGGACAACTTATATTCGTTACATACGTTTGCCACAAACAATCGCTTATTATTGTACATTTTGCTCGTTATTTATGAAAATCGTTTCCATAAATAAACGTAAATTTAAATGAAACGATGATATTTAAATAGAAACATAGTTGTACAAGTTAATTATTGATTAATTATCCCAGTTTTCACTTAAAACTTATGTTTTTTCTCAGCTTTGCTTGTCATGTCCATGTTTCCGTTTAAAATTATACAGTTTTTTGTTTAAACAGAAATGTTTACGTTTAAATTTATCAAGTTTTTGTTTAAAATGTTATTTCTCTGTTTAAATTTATCCAGTTTCTATTTAAAAATAAATTATTTTAGTAGATATTCTGATTCTACGAGCGCATCCGTTCCACCTCAAGGCCACTTGAAGGTTTAGTAGGCCTTCCTTACTCGTTAGATCAATTTAAAGTTTTATCATTGCATGTCGGACAATGTTTTGTAGGCGCTAATCATTTAAAAAACTCACTTTTACTATCGCTGAGACGTGACACAATCGTGAGATCTTGCAAAAAAACCGCCGCTAACTAAGCATAGAGGACAACTTATATTCGTTACATACTGCTTTGCTACAAACTATCGCGATATTATCAGACATTTTGCTCGTTATTTATGAAAATCATTTCCATAAATAAACGTAAATTTAAATGAAACGATGATATTTAAATAGAAACATAGTTGTACAAGTTAATTATTGATTAATTTTCCCGCTCCCACTTAAAAACTTATGTTTTTTTCTCGACTATCCTTGTCTACGTCCATGTTTCCGTTTTAAAATTTTACGCTTTTTGTTTAAAATGTAAATGTTTCCGCTTTAAATTTATCAAGTTTCTCGCTTAAAAATGTTATGTCTCGCTTTAAATTTATCCAGCTTCGCTTAAACGTAAATGATTTTAGTAGGTATTCATATTCTACGAGCGTATCCGTTCCACCTCAGGGCCACCCTAACGGTTTAGTAGGCCTTCCTTCCTCGTTAAATCATTTTGAAGTTTTGTCATCGTACGTCGACAACGCTTTTGTAGGCGCTAACCATTTAAAAATTTTCACTTCACTACCACGAGTAGTGGACACAATCGTAGATCTTACAAAAGAATACTTTTACAAATCAAATCGAAAGAAACACACGTAATATCAAAACAAAAGGAAACCGCAGACAACATCTTCAATGCTGCCTACCTCGCCTCAATACCTTGGAGCGCAAACTAATGAAATGTCGAAGAGTTGAGCGGGACTTTTCCTTCGAGGCAGTGGTCCAATCCTATAGAAGATGTCCACGCAACGACAACTTTTGAAAAGGAAAAGCTGAAGAGATGAAGAGAGAAAAAGAAACCAGTGTCAATAATGGTGTTCTCTGGGGATTAACAAAGAAAAAAAACTGCTTTCTCTTGAAGAGGAAAAATTATTGCATCAAAGGGCTTTATGGTCAAACCATGTCTCACTTGCGACAACTTCCCATGTAAAGGATAATTTAGTCCAAAAAAATTCAAAACTAACTCCATTAAATGTTTGAGGGGTTTCAAATTCATTGCATTTAAAAGGAGGGGTTTTTTATGGATAATCAAATTTAGAGGGACAATTTGTACATATTGTAAATTTAGAGAATGTTTTTAGCAATTTTCACTTATTTATAATATTAATATTTTTTTAAATATTCATTTAATATACTTATTTAAAAAAATATTCTGAGGTGGGAAAGCCTTGGGAGGGATAAGTGGCTTAACAAGAGGACCAAAACATGGTGGAGAAAGGAAGATCTACGGAGAGATCTAGTTGTCTATAAAAAACCAATAGATGTTGGGCCCACCATTTGATTATAATAAACAATAGAAAGAGATGAATATATATATATATATATATATAATTGCAATGCAAAATCCAAATTAAACTATAATTAAGTTTTGTTCGTTTTGTAAAAAATTACTTTTTCTACATTTTTTTATTAAAATTTGAAATCAAAATAATAAATTATGGCCAAAGCCACCTGTTTGAGTGATTAATGGTACTAATCCGGATCATTTGAGAGAGAATTTCAAATCCCAATAACCCACGATGAAATGCGCGAGACATTAACTTCATATATGCTTTTTTGATTAACTAAAAAGATTGTATGCTTTGTCAATAATAAAAATAATAATAATAACAATAAAATTATGAAATCCATTTGGCGATCAAACCTTTAAAAGAGAATATTAATACAAACCACTATGCTTTCTATATATGCTCTTCGTGATAACTTTACCGCATGTGTTTAGTGTAAAAAAAACATCTCTTCATTTGTATATACATCGAAAATTTAATTAACTACAAAATTGTGATGGCCTTCGATGTCACCAGCGTCATCCTCAATGTGAAATTGTGAAATATTTTATTCCATTTGGTCTAAGATGAAGGAAAATCTTTGTTTAAAAGCAAAAAATTTATTGCTGTGAACATCACTGAATTGCTATTAATTCAAAAATGCCTTATTGATATCTTTACGGTAGAGATGACAATCTCTTTACCCGATGGGTATATGTGTATCTGTATCCGGTTAAAGGGGTAATAAAAATTTATTACCACTTTGACCGGGTATCTGATACAGGTGAGAGTATTATTCATTTTTTTTTAATGGGTCCGAGTGAATTAAGAGTATGTTACTACTCTACCCATTCTCTTATCCATTATAGAGAGTACATGTTAAAACCCATACCCGCACTTTTTTATTAAGCTAAATATTTACCCATAATTTACCTAAAAACCATTTTATTTTATGGGTGATTAATTTAAAAATTAAACTTTAAATTTTCTGTTAATATGTTATTTTAAATTTATTTAAATTTTATATTTATATTTGATAAAGTATAATATTATCAAAATTAAATTTTAGATTTATATTAACAATTTCTCATCTGGGCCGGGGCCGGGGAATATCCTCCCCCGCCCCGTCCCGGCCCCGAAATATTAAATATTTAATTTAAATATTATATATATTATATTTTATGTTATAAATCTAAATAAAAATTGGAAAAACCCATATATTTATTTATTTATTTAGCAAATTATTAATAATTAAATGAACATTAATAAAAAAAATTAAATAAAATTCTAAACTTACATTAAATATATTGCATTTTTTAAATTTTTATATTTATAAATAATTTATTGGTGATTGTGTATGTTGGTATTTTGTGTTAAGTCATATTTGTAAATGAGCTTCTCAATTATTAAAAATTTTTAGCAAATATTTTATAAATTTTATTTTAAATAATAATAACATTTTAATTTATTAATCGGAGCCAAGAATCCCGGAATCCGAAAAATCCCGCGGAAAAAAATTCCCCGTGTTCGGATTCATGGCTGGATTCGGGGATGGGAGTCTAATTTCGGGGTTGGGGCGGGGAATGTATCCCTGTGAATCCAAGCCCCGTTGAAATCTTTAATCCCGAATCAAGTAGGCCTTCCTTTCTTACATAAGATTGTCTCATGAAATATCCATTCATGAATTTTTTTTATTATTAATTTTATTATTATTTAAATTTAATTCGCTAATTTAAACAATGGTAAAGGGTATGGATAAGGGTACGTGTATAGAGTAAAAGTTACGAGTACAGATAAGGGTTTTGATATACCTACCTGTTGCCATCTCTACTTTAGGGCCATGTGTTTTGGACAAATAATGTTCTGTCAACCAAAAAATAACAGGTAAGGGTCGGTACAGGTATAGGATAGATAGAAGTTACAGGTACGAGTACGGATAAGGGTTTTGATGTACCTTACCAATACCCTACCTGTTGCCATCTTTACTTTACAGTCATGTATTTTGGACAAATAATGTTCCGTCAACCAAAAAATAATGGGTAAAGATACGGGTAGAGTAGGAGTTACAGGTATAAACGATTAAGGGTTTTGATATACTATACCCATACCCTACCTGTTGCCATCTCTACTTTACGGCCATATGTTATGGACAAATAATGTTCCATCAACCAAAAGCATGAAAAATTATTCACTTAATTAAATATATTAAATAATTATTTTAAAAAATTATAGATTTTAATAAACACTTGTTATCATTTAAAATTTTAAAATGCGAATATTAAAGTATTTAATTATAATTATTATTTTCTCTTTAAGTCAATATAAGAAAAAGATTCATTTAACCTCGTTCTTTTATCCCCTTTGTTTTAACAAATAACTCTCATATGAAATCATGATATGGAAAAAAAACTCATTATTTAGAAATTACATTGATTATTTTATATTTTTTTAAGATTTTGAAATATATTTTTCCTAGAGGTGTAATTATTAACAATAAATTGATAGTTCAGATATAATTTTGTTTTTTATTAATATGAAATAAAGATGGATTGAACATTTTTGATAATTGTAATTTATAAATTAATGAAAACTAAAATATATTTTAAGAATATTTGTTTGATGATGACAAAAGACTAATAAAGGAATTTATTGGCAACAAAAGTGCATAATTATATAGGGTATTCATAAATATTGCCAAAATGGGCGTGAAATAATAATAAAGGCAAAAATTTGGGTGCTATAGGGAAAAATTTCCCTTATCAAACAAGACAAGGGTGGAAAATGAGTAAACCGCCAAAACAATTTTAAAAACATTAAGAATGACATGCTCTTACTTTTATTCTCATTAAGTATAAGTTATAACCGAAATAAAAAAAAATTATTATAACCCCATATAAATTTCATTTATATCCAAATGACCAGAATACTCCTTACTATCGTAATTTTTTTATTTTTTACTACATAAAATACCCAACTCATCATTTTATTTAAAAAAATCAATTAAAAATAAGGTTGTTTTGGCAATTTGAAGAACAATTGTTGCAGGATACCATCAGTGTTCTGCTTATAAATAGTGGGCTGCTTGTTACATATACGATAATACAGATGATGAAAATTTTAAATCAATCAAATAAGTATCTATCTAAACCAAATCATAAATCAAAATTTAAACCGCTGGATACTGATGGCTCCTAATATATACCTCACAAAGAAAAAAATATCAAAAATACTTTTTTACATGAGAGCCGAAAAAACAAAAAACAAAAAACAAAAAAAAACCATCTATAGCCATAATTAGCTTTAACCATAGATCAACACTAATATATAAAACATTGATTTTTACGATTGAAAATAATACAAAACTTTTTCTTACTATTATCCCATGCTTGAAGAATAAATCAGGAATCTGCGCAATCTTGACTATTTAGGTTTTTTTCCCTCGTATATTATGGTCTTTCATACTTCCCAAATAAATTTTATTTTCAACTTACTCGCACCAATGGTCCTGCTTTAAAAACAAGAAACCAAAATAAAAAAAAAACCTTGGATCTGGTGATTATATTTGTACTTTTTTTCCCAACTTGTACTTTCTTCCCAACTTATGTTTGGTAAATGCCAATATATTACCAAACATCACAAGCTAATTTCTATTGTATCTTGAGAAATCAATGTGAGGAATTCTGTTTTAGTATGTCCATATCATGTCTCAGAGTTTTGCTCCTATAAAAGACCCCCCCTCATATGTTTAATTCCGAGTTATACATATAAACACAAAAATTTTCTCCCCTATTTGATGTGAGCCTATTTATATTATCCACTATATACAAATCCTAAATGCATTAAGAGTCGAGGCTGAGATGTTATGCTTCTAATTACAGTAAACTTAAAAAAAATCATAAGATATAGATGTTGAATAAAATAGGCAATACACACATTAGACACACAACAATAGAAGACTCATGATCTTTGACTGTTTCATCACTCATGCAATAAAATTGTTTGAACAGAGAAACAATAGATATGAAACATTTGCCAAAGCATGTCTTCTATAGATGATTAGATCAAATCATCAAAGAACCTTAATTGCAAAACTGAACTGCAATTACTGAGATATCATTAAATCATGAACAAGTTCCAGTTATTATTGTAGGCCAATATAAATGCTGCATTGCTAACCAGATCAAATTAGCAAATGCTCACAAGCATAATATAAAAAAGAAGCAGACTGCAAGCTCACATTTGCAGTCATTTTTTCACAGTTTGTAGCATGGATGGCATGAAGTTTGGAAACACATGTAAATATAGAGAGAGTATGAAATGGAAAAATGGTCAATGACATCAGTAAAAGGTTGCGTCGATCAAAAGAATACCAGATCAGTCGGCGAAGAGTTTATTCGATGTGAACTATGTTATGATTCATATGCTTGAATTTGCATATCTGCTTAAAGAATTCATCCGCAGTCTCATGGCAGTTTCGCATCTTAGAGATTCTAATCACCAGCTTCTGCAGATTGACACTGTACTTAACCAATGACTCAAGAGTGTTCAGCTTTTGCAATGGATTCAACGGTGACCTGACCGTAACAAGAACCTCTTCCAAGCAAGGAATACTGAATCTGGAATCCAACTGCAAGAACAAGAGATTCAATCACTGAAGATGCATAGAACTGAACAAGTTTGACTGAATAGGCAGAAGGAAACTCACATTTTTAAGGCTGTTCTTCTGGCACAATGCCGCAAACATAGCGCCGTGGATTTCAAACTTGCATAGCTTCTGATGATTGTTGAAGAAATCAACAAGGTCGATTTGCGGAAATGGTTGAAGTGTGTCTAAATCTCCAGTGAATTCAATCTTCATAAGCAGATGCTTCACCTCACTCCCAGATTGGAGCACAGAGCTTATTGCATTCCAACTCCATTGCACACCTCTGATTGACAAATACTCCAAATCAGGCAGCTTTCCAACATCCACCTTGTACACACTACCTGGTAAGAAGACAACCACAAAATCTCACAATCTGAAAATTAGCTCAAAATTCAACATGAAAACCCAAACACTTGCCTGAAGTTTTAGCAATAGATAGACGGCGAAGGGAATGCCTCTCATTAACATGAATCCAACTAAACCCTTGCAACTCGAGATTCACAAGCTTGGGAGAAGAGAGATGAACGGAAGAATTAGCAGAACCAAGGAAATCCAACCTGCATTTCTCCAAGCTATCCAATTCAATGTAAACGGAGCTGCAACCATCGCAACCAAGCAATGCCAACTCCACAAGTTTAGGGCACGCCTGCACAACATCCTTGATCGCAGTATCCCTCACGGCCGCCCCAACAATCTCCAAAACCCTCAAGCGCTGAAGAACACCCCAGTTGGGGGATTTCGTCAGAGAAACGCCCCAGAGCTTGAGATCCTCCAGATTCTTGGCAGATCCAATGGCGTCAAGCCGGCAGGGAGCCGGCTTTTCGGCGGTGCAGTCCATCCGGAGCTCAAGCCGGCGGAGGGAATGGCTCCGGAGGGAGAGCCAGGAGGCGAGATGAGAAGCGGAGAAAGGGCAGTAGATGACGAGCTCCTCAAGGCACAAGGCGGAGGAGACCATGTGGGAGATGGCGGCATCAGCGTCAGCGCGGGGGAGGCCATCGAAGACGCCACGGGGGAAGTAGAGGGAGGGCAGGAAGGGGATGGAGTCCTTCCAGCGCTTGGAGACGCAGGCGCACGATGCTATGTCGCGCGCATTGCTCATCTGGGAGAGAATGTGCTGCACGACGCCCTCCGGGACTGAGTTCATCGCTGCGACCGAGACGTGTTCGACGAAATGCCGGAATGAAACACTCAACTCTTGACAATAATAAGAAGGCGTCACGGGAGATGGAATCATCACAGACAAGCTGGTTTTGAATTTAAAAAATAAAAAAAAATTCATAGAAAATTTATTTATTTATTTTATTTATTAAGTGGGGAAAAAAAAAGAATTGTTTTTGAATGGAGGTGGGGCCCGCCTGTTTTCAAAGGAATTTTTGAATTTTAGGACCGTTTGATGGAGGCAGCGGTCATGTCTCATGTGCGCGATTTGAAGATTTGAACTTTTTGGGGACTTTGGAATTCACCCAATCAGACATTTTCGTTTTTTTTTCTAAGTGTGTCAAAATAATTAAAATTCAAATTTAGCTGTGTGGATTTTTAGTTGTTTATGAAAACATTTTGAACTACTTAACCAGTTCAACTATTTTTCTTTTACATTTTTGAACTAATTATAAAAATTATTTATAATGAAAATAATTTTTTTTAGCTCCGTGATTGGTTACCAAACAATTTTTCCTGCATAATATTAATATATATAAAATTAGCTCAATTCAATTAATTTTGATAAATTTAAATTGAAAAACAGAAAATTTTAGATATCAAATAGAAACAACCATGTTTGATTAACCGAGTTAAAATTTAGAATTTATGGTTTTTTTCTTTAAATATTCTCCTTCCGATTATTATTATTATTATTATTATTATCTGTTTTTAGCCTTTTAAAATGATTATTTCACAATATCTAATATTAAATGCACACATTTTATATAAAAATCTAATAATAACCATCTGTGTCTTGTCTTGTTTGTATCGAGTCTTTTAAGCAAAGTATTTATTTTATGAAATACAAGAAATCAAACGCTAAAATTAATATAAGATAATGCACAAGAATTTATTAAGTATGTTCTAAATCTATACATATCTTTGGCTTTTTGTCAAAATAAAATTCCAATAAAACATGGTTTAATTTTTGTACTTCAGTCTTGAGTTGAGTGATTAGTTTTGATTAATTATTCTTTCCAAGTCAAGTTAGCTAGACCTAATTGATCAGATTAAATATGTATGTACTTAAAGCCCCATGTGATGAAACATTATATATTGGTGTTATTATATGCCATCATGATCTTTCAATGGACTCAATTAAAGTAAGAGGTTTTGACAACTAGTGAATTTATTTTTACTAGGTGCTTTCTCCGGCTTCGCATCGAATTTTTAAAATTTTGTGAGGAGTTTTGAGGCAATATCATGTATAAATTAATATAATTAAACAACTTCTACCACGGAAACTATGTTATATCTTGGATTTCAAAAGTCTTATGGACATTTTATAGACATTTATTGCATAAATAATTAAGTATAATTAATGTTTTTTAATTATTAATATTATAAGTAATATAAATAAAAACTTAAATGTTATAAAAAAAATAAAATTATTCCTTGAAATGCTTTCGGAGTAAATTATACATCTACTTTAATAGTATGTATAGATGCCTTTTTCCTTTCAAATATTATTTTATTTGCCTCTTAAAAAAACCTTTTGATGCTTTAACTTGGTTCGACTCCTTTTTACTATCTTATTAATATAAAATTTTTTAATTAAATATAATTAGATATTGTTCATAATTAAACAAAACAAATTTCTAGTAAACCAAGGGTATAGAAGGTCACTTCAACACTAGTCAAATAGTCAAAAATATTTTAAAAAATACTAATGAACAAAATGGTTTTTTTCCCCTATATACTATGCAAATTCATTTAATCACCTATACGCCTCTTAAAATCTAAATATATTTGCATAAATGTCCATAATAGTGGTTAGACCTACCACAACAGCAACAAAATGTGAAATATGTCTAGTGGTGGATGAGATTAAGGTAATATTAAGTGAGTTAATTGAAGGTTAACCTCTCTAGTTTCATCCAACTCTTGCCTATAAATAGCAAGAGATGAAGTGTTTTAAAACATGTCAAAAGCGAAAGAAGTGAAGGTGAAAAAATAAAAAGAAGGGAGAAAAGGAAAAAAATATTGAGAGTTGGTATTTTCTAGGTATATTTCTCTAAATAGTCTCTTGACTGTTTTTAAACTTATCCTTTTTAGTTTCTTATTTTAAATTATAATATTTTAGTCCCTCTACTATGTTTAAATGAGCTATGTTAGTCCTCTTTTTTGATGACTTAGGGTTTAAGGGACTAACATGGCTAAATTTAAATTGTAGAGGACTGAAAGGTTCAAGTTCAAAGCAAAGGCACTAAAAAAAGTGAATTTGAAAAAGTAAAGGGATTGTTTAGAGAATTATACTTATTTTCAATTGTCATAAGAGAATGTAGTGTTTTCCTCTTATAATAAAGAGTTTGTAACTCCAAAATTTTCCATTATTGATTTTTTTTTTTTTTTATCTATGATTTTTTACACTAATTTATTTAGTATTTTTCTACGTAAAATCTATGTGCCTTTTTATTTTTAGTACTATTTTTATTTATTTATTATTATTGTGACCCTACTCTACCCGATCTGACTTTTCACAATAAATAGTACCAAAGCCAATCTTGGGTGTGTATAACTACTGATCATATATTTTATGGTTGCCATTATAAGTGGATCATCCACATCAGTAAATAAGTTAAATTTCTATTCACCTTTTTTGAATGAAACTGATTATTGCTTTTGAATCAATTTCAATCGAAGTGATGGTGGCAAAATAGGAAATTGAAAAATTCAATAGGAGCAATTTCTCACTATAGAAGTTAAAGATATATGAAAGCAATCCTAATGATAATTGCACAGTGGCAATTAGTGAAAGACCATCTAAGATCAAAGATGATAAGTGGAATGAGATGGATGAGAATGTTGTTGCAAATCTTCATATGGCACTAGTTGATGAAGTTTTATCAAGCATTGAGGAGAAAAAAACAGCAAAGTAGGTTTGGGATCATCTCACTAAATTGTATGAGGCTAAAGTCACTACACAATAAGATTTTTCTTAAGAGGAAACTCTATAATCTACGCATGGCAGAATCCACTTTAATGACGGGGTACCTAAACACACTAAATATTCTATTTTTTGAATTCACATCATTGGGATATAAAATACAGTTAACTGAACGTTGAGAACTTCTATTCCAAAGTCTACCATATTCATATAATTAGCTCATCATCAACTTAAGAAATAATGTTCCACAGCCATTCTAGTTTTTAATAATATTGGAGTTGCTACTTTAGAAGAAGAGATTCGGTGCAAGAACAATTTAGACAAGTTGGAAAGTTTCCAACAAGCGGAGCCTTAGTAGTAATGAGAGGTAGATCAATAAAACATGGTCCAAGTGGGAGCTATAATCATAGCAAATCAAAATTAAGGAGTGAGAAAGTTTTCAAGTGCTACAATTATGGTAACAAGGATTATTGGAATCTAAATAATAAAGATTCCAATCCTCAAAAAAATATTGGAAACCCTTTAGATGATAGAGATGTCATAGTGTGTGAAGCAATAATGACTATCGAGAAAATATTTTATTGATGTATAGCTTCTTAACTCAATGGCTACTTTGTATATAACCTCCTGAAGAGAATAGTTCCATCAATATGGACCTATCATTGGAGATTTGTTTACAGTTACAATAATCAAGCAACGAATATCATTGGTACTATCGTCATCAGGCTGAAGATATATAATGGCATAATTTGGATTATCTAAAAAGTCCCGCATCCGGAGGCCCTAAAAAAGAACTTATTATTTATAGGGCAACTTGATGATCTTGGTTGCAAAATTAAAGTACAGAACAAGATCATGAAGATAATTTGATAAGTGCTTGTGCGATATGAATGCGAAGCATTATTTTCTTATGTTGAGCATTACTTTCCTCGGGTTTTTACACTAATATGTGTGTTTTTATGTTACTTTCGTGCATGTAGGGTTGTGAAACCAATTATGAAGGAAAGAAGCCAATGTGGATCACAATGCACCGATTTTGGACGAAATCTTGCTAAAGTTCAAACGTGAAGATATAAGTCGGGTGCCACATGCTAGAGTGTGTGCCAACCTCCCCGTATTTGAGTTTACACAACCATTTGGAGGGGCACAAGGGCAGTCACACTCAAGCATCCTGACTTATGCACATAGAACAAGATCTCCATCATCTTATCCGTCATTGAAGAAGAGAAGCGATCCACAGCATAAACGTGTGCCCATTTATGTTACCTCGATGAAAAGTGAATTCGGGAGTATTTCTGGTAGAGTACTGTAGCAGGGCAATGGAGCAAATCACTGTAGCAGTTACTGTTCACAGCCGGCCGAAAATCGCAGAAACAGAGAATCCACACGGGCGTGTGGAAATTCCGCACGAGCGCGTGTACCGTACACGCCCATGGAGTCGCCCAATTCCAGCCCTATTTAAAGCCGATTCAGCCCCGATTTGGGTATTCTTTTCTCCATTTTTTCCCCAACTTGCGATAGGGCTTCGGCTAGGTTTTGAGGGGTATTGGCCAAGGTTTTGGAGAGGTTCTACGGCTCCGACATCATCATTCCTGAGGAAGAAGGTTGGTAGGGGAGCTTCCGTCGAGGCGTATCCTATACCGGATGAGGGAATCCTTGGACGACGAGTAGAGGACTCTCTGCAAGACCATCGACACGACCATCGAGGGGGTTTCTTTATGGATTCATTGCTTTTACATTCGATTTCTTTGATTGTACTTAGCTCCATGGAGAGCTAAACCCCTAGTGGGTACTTGGGTGATTGTGAACCCTAGGATGTATTCGTTTCTTTGAACTTCTTTATTATGCTTTCAATAAATTGATGTTTATTGTGAGTTCCAACCTTGAATGCTTGATTGTATGAACATTTCCCCTAGAGTGACACTAGGGTTGAGAGTTCTTGTTGGTAACCTTGTGAGTGAGTGACACACCACGAGCGTTAGACAAAGCTAGGTTGGAGAGGGTTGAGAGGGTGAGTCGAGAGGTACAGGAGCGTCCCCTGGGGCCTAGTTGCGCGTGCAATGGAGTGAAGCGTTGAGGGGATCTTAGTATCTAGGGCTTAATTGTGGCTAGGGACCTTCCGCCTGGACCAAAGAGTTAAGTCTATAATTAGGAAGCGATTTATCACTTGGAATCCCTAGAGCACATTGCAACTTTATTCGAGTGCGAGGTTGAGAGGTTATTTAATCTCTCCTCCGGGACATGAATAGAGTTAGGCATAGTTGACCTTAGATTTGGGACTATGTATGTAATGATTTCCACGACTCACCATTGCATTGATTAGGAAGCATAATAGAGAGTTCTTGCACTTGAAGCGATTTTCCTAGGTGAAGCATCATCCGAGTACCCCATCTTTATCGATTGCCTTGCCTCCTCCTTACTTTTGCTCTCTTACTTGTTGCTTTTAATTGTTGAGAATTGAATCATTATCACACTTATCATTGTTGATACTCCACATAGCTAAGAATCGAATTAAGTGTCTTTACTCCCTACTCCCTATGGATTCGACCCTGCTCACCCGGGATTATTACTTCGACAAACCCGTGCACTTGCGGGATATACGCAAGGGGACCTTGTCATAATTCAAGGAATGCTTGTATATATGAAGGAAGATAAAATAACTGCAAATTTATATTTGTTGAAGAGAAAGACCTTACAAGAAGAAGAAGAAGCATCAATTGCCATGAGTACTCCAAGTGATGCAATAATATAATTGTACAAAAAACTTGGACATATGTCTAAGCAAGAAATAAAGATTTTTGTGGAAAAAATCTACTTATTGGTCTCACAAAGGGAACACTACCCTTTTACTAGCATTCCATTGTGAGCAAGCAGCATCGATTGAAGTCTGTACATCAAATTTTAGAATAAAAGCAATTTTAGAATTAGTTTACTTTGATGAATCATAAGCACTATTTACATCCCCGGAATGAGTAAATTATATTGTGTTATTTTTTTTATAACTATTCTAAGAGGTATTGTGTGTATCCTATTAAGAGGAAAGTAGATATGATTCCATTCTTTATATTTTATAAAATGTGGCAGAATTTGAATCTGGCGAGAAGATTAAGTGCCTGAGAAAAGATAATGGAGGAGAATGCACTGGCAAAGAATTTGATGAATTCTTTAAGTAAAAAGGCATCAAAAGGCAATTTACTATAACATACAATCCTTAACAAATAGGAGTGGCAGAGATGATGCACAAGACTTTCTTGGAAATGACAAGAATAATTATTGGAACTTTAAGCTATAATAATAATTTTGAGTAGAAGTAGTCAACATAGCATGTTATGTGGTGAAATCGGGCTCCATCAACTACAATTGAATTAAAGACTAATGAAGATGTGGACTATCCATACCTTTATATATTTGGAAGTTGTGTCTACATGATGTATAATGGCCAAGAAACTACAAAACTAGATCTAAAATCCAAGAAATGTATAATTTGGGATATGTTGAAGAAGTTAAGGGGTACCACCTTTAGGATCCTACTACCTGCAATGTTGTCATTAGTGGGGCTGTTATCTTTATTAAAGATAAAGAAAAAGAACAAGCAAGAGGTGTGATAGCTTCAATATAAAACACAAAGAATACAAAGATAGAGGTGGATAGAGAAATTAAAGCAATACCAAAGCATGATGTATAAGAGCCAACTAAATCTTAAGTCCTAGAAGTTTAGTGGTTAACTCGAACAAGTAAGATACCAAGTTGGTATTAAGACTATGTTGTGAAGGATAATGTTGCATAATGTTTTCTAACTAATGATTTAGGACCATCAACTCTTCATGAAGTACTGAGTAGTTTTGATGCATTTCAATAGATTTTAGTAATGCAAGAAAAAATTGAAGCCTCTCATAAGAATAGGACATGGGAATTTGTGTCACTTCCACAAGGGAGAAAGCCCATTAGCAACAAATAGGTTTACTAGATCAAGTGCAATGGTGATGATTAAATAGAGAATTATTATTCTAAGTTGATGGTAAAAGGGTTTGCTCAGAAAGAAAGGGATCAACTTCAATAAAATTTATTTATGATGGTTTTGATTCACTACATTATGAGTAGTCTTAGTGACATCTACAATATTTGACATGCATTTTGAGCAGTTGGATGTAAAAAAAAAATATATCTTCATAAAGCTATTTAAGAAGAGATTTATATGCTCTAGAAGAAGGCTTTGAAGGAAAGGAAAGGAGAACTTGGTTTGTAGGTTGAACAAATCTCTATATAATTTAAAACAAGCTCCAAGATGTTGGTATAAGAAGGTTAATACCTTCATTATGAGCCTTGGATATACCAAACTCAATGCAGACCCTTATATATATGTCAAAAGGATTGGAGAAGATGATTTTGTCATTTTAGCAGGCCTAGACATTGATTATATCTAAGGGTTGAAGACACAATTAGCTTGCAAATTTAAAGTGATGGACTTGGGACAAAAAAAAAGATTCTAAGGATGAAAATTTACTAAGATAGAAATAATAGGAAGATTTGGCTTTCTCAGAAGAATTATATGAAGAAGATCTTTGATAAGTGCTTGAGTAGACATATTTTTCTATATGTTTTACATGCATTGAGCATCATTTTTATCATAGTTTATATCTCATAAATTGTATTTGGTATTCTTCTGTGTAAGTAGGTTATGAAGGCCGTAAGAGAAGAAAAGAAAGCAAAGATAGGCTATGAAGCCATGGTGTGGGAGTTTCTTGTGCAACATAAAGATCAAGACACAAGAGGAGTTCATATATATGGGGGTGTGTGCCAACTTCCAAGAGAATCCAAGCTAGACTTTGAGTTGGAAGGGCACAATGGTAATCACACTTCCATGTTTCTATTTGTGTGAAGAATGCAAGAACTTCTTAATGATGATTCGATGACAAGAAGCCACATATCCTACTACGTGGACGTGTGTCTGACCATGTGACCTCAAGAGAAGAGTGTGCGAGCCGTGTTTATGAAGAGCACTGTAGCATGAAAATTTCTACAGCCCACTTGGGTGTGTGAAGACTCACACAGTCGCGTAGAGGCAGGTGATAGACACGGTTTTTTACTATAAATAGCCATTTTGCCCTAATCTTTGAAGACTTTTTTTGCTAGCGTTTGAAGGACAAAGCGGCTAGGGTTTGGAGAAGAGGTCTTTGGCAAATTTAGGGGGTGTGCTTCACCAACTTTGATAGATCTTTTCTTCGTCATAGCATCAATGGAGCCTTCGGCAACCTAGCTTCAGAGTGGGATCTTTCAAGACGTTGAGCGATCCATCAAGGCCATCATCACGAATTCAAGGGGATTTTATTCCATAGTTTTTATTGCTTTTCATTGCATTATTCTTTGCTTTGTAATTCACCCCATGGAGGACTAAACCCTAGTAGGTATTTGAGCATGTGAACCCTAGGATTATATCTTTGTATTGATTTACTTTATGCTTTATATTAAATCCGAGTTTAATTGAGTTTCAATCTTGTTTTCTCATTGCTTGCATGTCGTATTAATCCTTGTGATTGATTTGTATTGTGTGATACGTTACCTTGGTGAGACAGAGGTCTCCATTAGGGTTAGAACTCCAAGATTGAAGAGGGTTGAGAGGGTGAATCATGAGATAGTGGAGTGTCCCCTTTCCCCTCCGATGAGTGCTTCCTATCTCCGTAGGGGACTATTATCGGTGGTCTGGAAGCAGGGACTGATTATTTTTGGATTACCTCGACTCATTTAACTCGGTTTAGAAACATATAGTAAGTCTTGCGCTTCATGTTAAATCTTAGGGGAAGCATTGCCCAGGTTCCTCATCTTTATTAATTGAGACTCCCCTTATCTTTACTTTTCCTTGCTTGATTGTAATATTCATATTCTTGTGATTGAGTTCATTTCACCATAATCTTGATTCCGACTAAATAACTGAGAAGTGGTTAGTACTAATACTTTCGTTCCCTGTGGATTCGACTAACTGACTCATTGGGTACTTTATTACTTCGACATTCCTGTACGTGCAGTACATGCACGCAAATTGGTGTGTCAATCTTCAATGCTTCAACAGGTAAGAATGTAACCCAATTTCTACCCCACTTCTTATTAATTTCAAGTATATGTCATAACAATGAAGAAGTGATAAGTCGATACATGGTGAATCCTAATCAAGAGCATTGGAATGTTATTAAGAAAATTCCCATATATGTTAAGAGAACCTTAAATGTTGCTTTATGTTATGAAGGATTAAACTTTATTGCCAATGGATATGTTAATGCTAATTATGCAAGTGATCTTGAAAAAAAATTCACTACAGGATATGATTTTAATATTATTAGAAAAGATGTAAGTCGGGTTTCAAAACTATAGTTAGTCATGACCGATGAGTGCATTTTAATATACCTTATTGTGTGTTTTACTTGTCTTTTTAGTATGTTTTTATGATTAACCGATGCTACTTGAGATATGTTTGTTAAATGTTGCAGATAATTGGGGCTCAGACCAAAAATAATAAAAAGAGACTAATTCTGATGCAAAACAACATTGGAATACAAGTTTCAGGACAAACAGTGTTCGAAGCACACCAGTGCTTGGAAGCATGGTCGGAAGCACGAGCATGCTGAGTCCCATGTATTTTAATGGAGTCTGCACAGAATTGAGAAGCACGATTTTGCTGCCCCTAACACCAACGTGCCAAGGGAGTTCAGTCGGTATGCACGGTGTGTTTACAACCGTGTATTTTACTAGAAATCTCTTGGGATTATAAGCATGGTCACTATGCTCCTTGCATGAGTGTGCTCTTGAAGCACGAGCAATAAGCACCAGCTTGTATACCCCCATGCGATTTATTGGTATTGCACTAAAATTAATTCCCATGATCTGGAGCTAATCATGACCGTTAGCATGGTCATGCTTACATCGGGAAAGAGTTATTTAAGCCCTAAATTTAAATTTCAAGAGGATCTTTTTCTCTCTTTCTGGAGGCACGGGTTAGGGCAGCAATCGTCATCATTCAGGGCAGGATCTCAAGTGGAGACAAGCATAGAAAAGGAGGATCATTAGTGACAACCATTGTCAAGCCTTCTCTAACATGATTGTAAAGTAAGAAGAGAGTTTAATGGATAATCTCTATTTCTCTTATTGCTTTCTTATGATTGTTTGTAAGACTATGAGAGGCTAATCATTTTTCGGTGGCTCGGATTATGAACCTTGACTTTTAATGTTTTAATTTTAGTGATATTGATTCTTGAGTTTCCTTGTAGTCTCCCTTTTGTTCATATTGTTTATTCAACTTTGCGTTGATTAACTTGTTGCTGGTTTATTGTTAACTTGATGTGGGGATTACTGATAGCTGGGTGAGCATTGATTTTTTCTTGCTAGTTTTTCGTTGGTGCAATCATAATTTAAGTTGCTAGTTAACCCTAGATTATCTTCTTGCTGTCTAGAGGATAGATTCTATTCGTCTAGCTAGGGCACACATTACGGAAGGGGTTGAGTCCACTCCGAACCTTGAGTGAGGACATATGTTATCAAACCCTCTATAGGCAGTCACCATAGCCCAAGAAGAAGCTCTTGAATCATTGCGTAGTCATTACATTTTTCAAGAGGATTAGTCCTAGGCATTGTCCTTTCCATTGTTATCTCTTAAACACAAAACCCTATCTTTTTTTCTTTTTTTATTCTTTTCTCTTTTAGTAGTTTAATCAATTCAAACCAATCTTTGAGTTAGCTAGATATTAGGAAATGAACAAATATCGAGAGCTATACGAGTCCCTATGGATTCGACTACCCGATCCTATTGGTTACACTTTACTACTTGTACAAACCGTGCACTTGAAAATACGCAAGGGTCGTATCAATGACTGCATCAATGATAGAAGCATAATTTTTAGCAGCTACATAAGCTAGTAAAGGAGTAGTGTGGTTAAAGATGAGGTTGGATGAGTTGGGCACAAACAAGAGAACATTGCTCAATATTATAACAACCAAATACCTTGCATATTGTAAGGAATCCAACATTTCATAGAAGGACAAAATATATCAAAGTTCAAAATCACTTTGTTCATAAGCAAGTGGAAGAAGGCGCCAAGGATATAAAAAAGATTACTAGGAAAATTTACCTAGCAAGCTTCAATAGAAAAACCAATAATTATTGATAGGTTCATATGAGGTCGATCTTTCTGTGGTCTGGTGGAAACAAACAATATCAAGTGGCGAGGTAGAAAGAATGGTGTGAAGATTTGATTAATTTCTAATTAAATCTTTAAGTAGAAAAATTGTCAATAATAGTTGTTGCATCTTCCACAACAATAACAAAATGTGAAATGTGTGTAGTGGTAGGTGAGATTAAGGTAAGATTTGGTGAGTTGATTGAAGGTTAACCTCTCTAATCTCATCCAACTCTTGCCTATAAATAGGCAAGAGAAGAGGTGTTTAGAACAAGTGAAAAGGGAAAGAAGTGAAATTAAGAAGAAAAAGATAAGAGGGAATAAAGGAAAAATATTGAGAGTTGGTATTTACTCTTATTATAAGAGAAAATGGTTGCTTTCACCTTATAAATGAATAATTTGTAACTCTAAATTTTTGCACTAGTGAAATTCTTCTATCATCGCCTATGGTTTATTACCCTAATTTATTTAGGGGGTTTTCACATAAAATCTGTACACATTTTATTTTCAGTGCTATTTTTAATTTCATTTTACTGTAACTCTACTCTATCCAGTTCAGCTTTTCATAACAATTTATACCCCTCTATCCCTTTAGACGCCATTAAAATATGTTAAAAATTCTATGGATATTGATTTTTGTAATAATAAAAACAAATTTTTATTTAAATTCTTAAACAACTATTAATAGTATTAGTTTTTTTTGTGTAACTAATAATATTAACTTTTATTTAGATGTGATGAATAAAACTAGTTTAAATTTTTATAATGGTACACATACAAAAATATTGACTTAAAGTCACCATTAGAAATTTCAGGATTTATATATTAAATTAAATGAGCTTACTTTTTCCGAGTATATATACACTAGTTTTTCTTTTATGATTTAACAATATAATAATAAATTTTAATGGTCTATGTGTGATAAAGTAGTATCTGTGCAAACAAACACTACAACAAAATTGATAATTAGTGACAAACTTAATTTTGACATATTAGTTTTTTGTCATAAAAATAATACATAACATGACAAAATCTTTTTTCATCACTCATTATCATTTTTTGAGAATTTTATGTAATAATATTTTAAATTGCCACATGATATTATCACAAAATGATTATAGCCAAATCATTCCTTATTTTTAGTGACGGCTTAAATATTAAGTGACAAATTTATTATGCCATTAATGTACCTTTTTTTGTGACAAATTTTAAAATATGTTGTCTTATAATAAATAAAAAATAAATATTTATGATTGAGGGTTTAGGAGGGAAAGCAAGGAAATGGAGGGTGACGGAGAGTCAAAGTCAGCCATCCCCCTCGTTTGGATAAATTTTTAAATTTAATGAAGTGAAAGAAGGACTAACTTTGACCTTACGAGACTCGCTAAAAACCTCCCTCCCCCTTCTCCCTCCCTCCCTCCCTCCCCAATTTGGGGTGCCCGGAGAGGGCAAATCTCCAAAAAAATTTATAATTTTTAAAAAGACCTTAATACCCTCAAAATTTTTAATTAATTATATAACATTACTTTATATAGTTCTTTTTTCACATTTTTCAATCTAATTTTATTGTAATCAATGGGTTCAAAAATCATCAATCATCTTGTCTAAAAAGTAAATTCTTACATGTTATTTTTTTTGGGAAGAGGAGCGGGGAGAAACCCACTAGAGTCCCAGGGACGTGCACAAGCCTCGGTGGAACAAGTGGGGACGGGGTCGCGCTCACGTGGGCGCTGGAACCACCCATACACAACCACTATTCACAACTCCCAGAAATGTAAATTCTTACATGTTATTTTAGACTCTTGATTTGATCCTTGTTGTTAATTCCATATATCTTGCATCGATTTAATCTTGTGTTTTGATCTTTCTCTCTCATTTGTCGTTGTAGATCACATATCTATATTGCCTTAAATGTTATTGTTGAAATGTTGAATTTATGGGTGGAAGAAGCAAAAGGATTTTTATCCCAATTGTTATATCAAATTCAAAGAATTGCACTCTTCTTGCATACACATTGCTCACTAAAGAAATATATTCACAATTGTATAAAAGGGGTAAATCCCTATAATATATGGCTGCCATTGAAAATAGACAAAATATATGGATTTCCTGTTTGGTTGTCTCATCCATGAAAACTAGCTAAACATTTTTGACAACCAGTGATTCTTATACAATCAAAATTCCTATTTTCTCACACTCCCCTTCAAGCTGGTGAATAGATATTTTCCATCACCAGCTTGGATATAATGTTTTCAAAAATTGAAGTACTTCAACCCTTGGTAAGTACATTGGCAAGTTGGTTCATTGTAGTCACATAAGGAGTGAAAATTAAACCATTATCCAATTTTTCCTTTATGAAATTCCGATCAACTTCAATGTACTTTGTTCGATCATGTTGAACAGGATTATGAGCTATACTGAATATAAATTATAATTGAATTAGGGATTGTGAGATTAAGAGATGAGATAAGAGAATAGAGAGTTTCAATCTCGTAAATAAAAGAAAGTTATGTATTTAACTTTTTTAAAAAGTTAAACTAATATTTATATTAATTAAGCAATAGAATTGATTAGCAATTTAGCATTTCAAAGCCAATAAAGCAATAACCTAGATGAAATGATGAATAGACTGGATAAGTGATCAATGGAAATAACTGGCTATTTTTTCAATAACTAATAATTTAAAATTCTTTAAAAAAATCAAATAAACCAAACACAAAAAAGGTATAGTATCTTTTCATCTCTCCCCTGTGTATCTCTGTCATTTTGTTTATCTTTAATATTTGTCAAATTTATTCACTTTTAAAATAATTTGTTTTTGATTTTAAAAAAATTAAATTTAGTACTTATTATAAAAATATATTTAAAAATATTAAAAGAATTCTAAATTTACAAATTAAACATTCATCATAACACTCATAATTTATAGGGATATTTTTTTCTCATTTGAAATAATTAATAAGTGCAAAAGAAAAAGTTAAAAATCTTTGGGTTTATTTGTGAAACTTTTAGAAAATGGTTAAAAAATGTGAAAAATCTTTGGGTCTATTACTACAGTAACAGGTTTGTTACCCATTAACCCGAATCCATGTATTTACAATGCTTTTAAGTCTTCAGATCTTTTTTACTCTTTAGGAAAAAAAAAAAAAAACATGTTCTAGAAGGGAAGACCGAATCTCATCACCATTTCCTGACCCTTTCTCTTCTCTCTCTCTCTCTCTCTCTCTCTCTCTCTCTCTCTCTATTGTCTTCACGTAGGCATATCAAGGTAGAGATCCAACCCTTTCTTTGCTTTAACCTCTTCTCGTTCTACTTTGGACGATTGATTTGGTGGTTGAATCGATCTTGGTGATGGAGAATTAGGGTTAATATAATTATATATATGATTGTTAGTTTGTAGTTATTTTTTGGGTTTTTATTTGATGATTTATGTTGAATCAATTAAATCTTGTTTTGTTGAAGATTTCTAGGTTGTTTCATATCTTGTTTTATTGAAGATTTGTAAGATGTTTCATTTGTTATCATGTGAAGGCTGCTAATGGGAATTTATAGGCCTATTTATAATATTTTGTTTGAATTATTTGGATTCAACATTGATTTGGACAATCTTTAGTTTCGGTTGATTTCATGTGCACCAATATTCTTTGTGAACATAACTAGCCATCTTTGTGAATATAATTAATTTTGAATGCTTTTAATTTTCTTCATAATGATCAGTATATTTTATCCATTTTGGTTGGTAATAATTTTTATTTAAAAAAATTAATTAACATATATGTATATATTTTCTATAGAAAAGTGATGTCATCTCAAGGTGATAATTCTTCTACTCCATTTGGTAGAAGTCAATCCGCTACAGGAATTGATGACTCATTAACACCACTCGATTCTCCTATGGAGTCACCAAATTAGTCAACTATAGACTCCCCTACTCAAGTTAGTGAAGAAACGACATGAGTTGGTGAGAAGAGATTGAAATCAATTGTTTGGCAATGTTTTAAAAAGATCAAAGTTGGTGAATTCGATAAAGAAGAATGCAATTATTGTAAGAAATTACTTGGAGGAGGAGGCAAAAATGGAACAAGACATTTGAATGATCATCATAAAGTTTGCAAAATGAGACCTTTTTACAACATAAGACCAAAAACATTAGTGCAACAATAATGGAAAGTGGATGGAAAAATGTGTGTAAGCAATTACACATTTGACCAATAATCTTGAAGAAAGGATATTGCTAGGATGATAATAATGCATGAATACCCAATTTCAATGGTTGAACATTATGGGTTCAAAAAATATTTGGCAAATCTTCAACCATTATTCAAAATTCCTTCTCAGAATACAATTAGAAATGATATTGATGTACTCTCTGCAAGTGCACGGGCCATACATAAGTAACATAATGGTACCCCGTGAAGGGTAGGGTTGTCGAACCACAGGGAATTGGACTCCTGGTACTCGTTGATCTTCCAATGTCTAACCAGATCACAATTTCAGAATAAAGATGATAACTAAGTAATCTAAAAGAGGGAATGATGAAATGTAAGGGCTGGAAATGAACTAGGTGAGAAACCCAGAGATAGAGCAGTGCCCCAGACTAATCCCCTAGAGAAATGTGTATGGACTTGCTTCTAATGCCTACCAGGTACATCCTAAGATTCTTGCGTGTGCTCAAGAGCAATGTTGCATCTATGGTTCTCAAATACACCAAGTTTTGCTAAGGTAATTGTGGGGTTCATATACATCAAGTTTTGCAATCACACAAGACGACTACAACTATGGCAATCCACATACCAAGTTTTACCTAAGCAAATGTGCACATCAA
The DNA here is from genome assembly GCF_009730915.1 of Dioscorea cayenensis subsp. rotundata. NCBI lineage: Eukaryota > Viridiplantae > Streptophyta > Magnoliopsida > Dioscoreales > Dioscoreaceae > Dioscorea > Dioscorea cayenensis. The sequence continues at coordinate 15,395,874 of NC_052476.1, read as the reverse complement.
ACACATCAAGTTATGCAAACACATAGTTTAACACAAGAATACACTAGAACTCTATAGACATCAAACGTAAGTAAATCAACATAACACATAAATAACCAAGTTCAAAGATCCAGGACACCAGAGAATGGTTAACCCTTCATAGTTTTACAAATCAACACAAGACTAAGGAAAACAAAAGAAATAGAAGCCATAAAAGACTCCCCTCTTTACTTCTCAACCACTCCGATGGTGCTCCGATGAGATCCCGCCGGCTAAGCCTCCATTCCACTTGCGCTCTTACACTATACGCTTCACTCTGGCCCCAGAAATATGAAGGGGAAGAGCTTGGTAGCCGCCCTGCAAGAAGAAGAAAGAAGAATGGCCCCAAGAAATGACATAGATCTGGCTTAAAAGGGGTTTTTGGGGCTCCACATGCCCTAAGCAAGGGTGTGCTTAGGCAGTGCTTTCGAAATCAGGAACATGCTCTTCAATTTCTCCAAGCCAGTGAAAAATCATGGGGTGAAACACGGGCATGCTCAGCCCATGCTCAGCTTGAGCTGACCAGTGAAAGGAGCACCGAAACCATGCTTTTTCTCCAATTCATGCTACAACACTCAACTATAGTGTTTTTGCTACAGTCGGTGCTTTGCCTGATGCAGAAATCTAGAGATAATCAGGGAAAAAAGCACGCCCATGCTCAGACCGTGCTTCACCTATAACATTATGTTTTGACCTCTTTTCACATTGTAATCATGATAAATTCTATTCTTTTGCACAAAAACCTGTTTACCCGCACAATTTAACAATAATACCCATAGTAGCATCGAATCACAACAAAACATTGCTTAAGAACAAGAAAAATACATAAAAGAGGTATGAAAATATCTATATGAAATGCACTCATCAGATATCATGAAGATATATGCTAATGAAAAATCCAAGATAATGGACCTTTTGAGGAAGAATTTAAGTAGGGTTGTAATAACTAAGGATATGTGGACTGCATCAAATCAAAAGAAAGGATTCATGGCTATCATGGGACATTTTGTTGACAATAATTAGAACTTGCAAAGTTTGGTTTCAAGGTATGTTTAATAGTTAATTTTTATTAAATTTATTTGCATTATCAGAATTATACAAATAAACTTATATGATATTATGTTATAGCTATGAAATTTTTCTTGTTAGGTTTCTTTATGTGCCTTGTCTACATACATCGGTTGTTCTCTCTAAGGAATCATTGAAATGCATATTTTATTAGAACATAGAAAGAAAGTTGTCCACTTTGATAGTTGATAATTGCACTACTAATGATGCTATGGTTGACATCCTAGTGTCTAAGCTCAATCCTAATCATCTCTTGTTGCATGGAAAATTGATTCATATGCGTTGTTGTGCACATATTTTGAATTTAATTGTTCAAGATGGGCTAAAGATTATGGGTGATGGATAAGCAAGGGTTAGAGATAGTGTTGCTTTTTGGACAGCCACACCAAAAAGACTACAAACTTCAAAAGAAAATGTGCAATTTTGAATATGCTTGATTGCAAGACTCGATGGAATTCGACATATATGATGCTTAGTGTTGCTTTAGAGTATAAAGGTATTTTTTATTGTTAACAACAAGCGGGCCCACATTTTATTTCTACACAAACCGAAGAAGGTTGGATGTTACTAGAGGAAATTTGTAAAAAGTTGCATGTGTTTTATACCACTTCAAATACATTTTCGGGGAGAAAATATCCCACATCCAATGTTTTCTTTCAATTGATGTGTGAGATTAACGTTTCTTTGAATACTTGCGTTAAATCTCCTTTTGAAACTATTAGAAATATGACCACAAGTATGTCAATAAAGTTTGAAAAATATTGGGAAACGGTTCATGGAATCATGGGAGTAGCTACCATGCTTGATCCAAGATATAAGTTGAAATTAATGAAATATTTTTTTCCTCATCTTTATGGGCATTTAGTCGATTATGTAATTCAAAAGATTACAAGTTATTGTTATGACTTGTTACATGAATATGAAAGTTCTACACAAATTAGCAAGATTACCAATCAAACTTCATGTAACTGGCCAAAGGAGAATGATATTATTTATTCAAGCTTACTTGATTGTTTTGATTCCTATGTGAGTGATTCAAATAAAAATATATTGTATTCATAGTTAATCATTATTTGTAGGAAAAAGTCTTGCCAAGAACTCCGGATTTTGACATTTTTGTTTGGTGGAAAAGTTGTGGACTCCGTTCTTCCGTTATTGCAAATGATTGCTAAAGATATCTTGGCTATTCCAATTTCTACAGTAACTTTAGAATCCACTTTTAGTATTGCAGTAGATTGGCAAGTCCTCATCATAGTAGGCTTCATGTGAATACTATGGAGGCATTGATGTGCACTCAAAATTGGTTGTTGATAGATATTGAAGGTAATGTTTGCCCATGGTTTATCTATTAGCTAATATATGCTTGATTTGTACGTCTAATTTGGTGATACTAATGAGTTTTTTGAGTTCTATTTCAAATATTATGAATTTAAATATTGTGTCTCATCACAATTTATTGCTAATATATATAAGTTTGTTCTTGTTGTTTACTACTAGAATAGGTACTTGCATTAAAACTGAAGAGTGTTTCTTGAATCCAAAAAGGAATCCAAATATGACTAAGGAAGAAATTGGAAATGAGTTGATATGTTATCTTGGAGTTGAAAAGATCATTTGGTTGCCTAGAAAGCTCTATGGTAACTCCACACCACTCTTATTTTATATTGGTGGTTTTATTAAATTAAGCCTTTTGTTATGGGACAACAAATTGGATGATTTGAGAAACTCTGTATATTTTTCAAATCATTTATTTGATCTGTGATCTTAAGGCTTAACTCTTAAGACTGCTATGGTGGGCTATCCTAGTCAGATTTTGATGCAATAACTGTTAGGGTTATGCCCTCAAATGTCAATGAAGATACTTGTATTAGAGCATTTCATTTATATTATACATTCTTCTTATTATTATATAGACATCTATTTTGATGTTCATATAAATCTTGTGATGACATTTTAATTAGTTTTGAACATCGCAGTCCATGTGTATTAAGTTAAACCTTCTACTCTTTATGGGATAAAGAGGAGAGCATTAGAAAGGTTTGGTACTTATACACTTAAATAGTTTGCAAATTAGAGAACCTTAAATTGGGCATTAAAGGTTCATAAGGATTTGTATGAAATATACTTTGACAAAGAGTGTTAGTTAAACACTATGGAATAGTGGGAGCATATGTCATAAATGCATCACTAGGATTAGTGTATTCGAACATGACTCACAATAATCCAATCACATGGGTTTTACTCTTTGATAGTCCCATATGAGTGAACCTTAGAGGTATCATGATTGCAATGTATTTGTGATGTCTAGTCTATTACTAGAATCGTTGGGCTCAGTTTATCTTTTGGTAGGGTCAACCTCGAAGTGCGACAATGTCGGGTAAGTAGCAGTTGTTAGTGATCACTAAGAAGGAATTCGTTCTCTTGGAAGTAAATGAGTTAGTATCCTATGCAATTATAAGTATGTGAGATTAGAAGATCTTGGCCAAGGAAGTCAAACTAATCATGTGGAACATGATGTGTTCTCTGTAAGTATACAGGGTCACATACAAGTAATATAGTAGTACCCCGTGAGGGGTAGGGTTGTCGAAACTTAGGGACTGGACTAAAAATACTAACTTAACACTAACCTCTAGTGGCAATTAAATAGATGATGAAGTTAAGTAAAATAGAAGAACAACCAAAAGGAAGATAAGGAAGAGAAAGGATGGAAATAAAAGGCAATTAGATTAAGTGTCAACAAAAGAGAACAATGCCCTAGGGTGTTCCCTCTGCACTCAGCAATGCTCACTAGTTCTCAAGGTTTACAGGTACATTCTTAGGTTCTAGTGTGTGCTCAAAAGCAATGAAGCATCTATGGTTCTCAAATACACCAAGGTTTACTAAGGTAATTATGGTTTCATGCACATCAAGTTTTGCAATCACACAATGCAACCACAACTATGGTAATCCACACACTAAGTTTTACCTAAGTAACTGTGCAAATCAAACACACCGAGTTATGCAAACACATTATCAAACACAAAAACTAAACGAACTTCATAAATCATGAAGATTAAATGTGTTTAAGCATTCAAAGTACTAAGTTTCCCACCATGGGGCACCGTGCTCGGTTAGCCTCTCATGGGTAGGTACAACATGGAATAGATAAGACTAGATCTAAAGAAAGAAGATATGACTCCTTTCTCTTTAAGAGTGCCTCCAATGTTGAGCTCCATGTGCTAACACCACTCCTCTTGTACCTCCAAATTGCTCCTTTGTGTCTAAGAAAGTGTGGACAAACTTGATCTTCACTCTCACCAAAGTTCTCCCGATGTAGTAGAAGATCCCCGAACAAAAATGCAGAGCAAACCCTAAAGTTAGAGTTAAAAAGGCACTTATCGGGCTCAACACGGTCTGCGTATGCTCATGTCTCAGACCGTGTCATGGTGGGGGTAACATAAGTGACAAGGAGTGTCTTAGCCTGAAAAGTTCAGTATCAAGGAAACGATCGTGTTATGACCGTGCAACGCTATGACACAGTCGTGTCATGGGCGCCTAGCTCGTGTCAATAATTTTCCAATGAATTTGCTGATGCCCTGGGCATTTCGGGGACATTGACACGACCGTGTCCTAACCGTGTCAATCTTGCAAATATCCTTCATCACCAAAATCTTAATGAGTCAATAATTGGCTGAGAACTTCAAGGGGTATGACACGAGTGTGTCCCGCCCGTGCCAGGCTTGAACACTTGAACTCCTATGGGGTATTTTCATCCTGAATTTGCCCCAAAACATACTGAGCCCCTGATTTCTGCGCATACAACAAAAATACCCATAATAGCACTGCTCATGTATAAAAGTACACTTGAGAACAAGTAAAATAATAAAATTAGGATGTGAAAACATGTATGCAAAGTGCACTCATCAGAACACAAAAGGTAGTTTGGTAATCTTACTCTACTATGGTTATTAGCATATTATTAAGTTTAATGAGTTTAATAATTACCATGGCTTTTACTCGGTTGGGATACAAGAATGAAGGGTTTATACACATATGGTAATCATAATCGGAAAGGTTCATAATGATCTACTCATTTGTATTCAATTGGGTTATGATGTCACCCTTGTCCTTTGGTATCCTCCCATTACCAATCAAAACAAACCTAATAAGTCATGCTTAAAGGGATAAAGGATCAGTCTCGTTTTGAGTGCAAGGGGTAAAATTATTAATTTATAATTTTACTTCATAAGATGAGTGAAATCGTAAATTGGTATAGGGTTTTTGTCTTAAGTTTAAATTTTGATTTAAATTCAATGGAGTCAAACAATTAATCAAAATTATAAGAACTTAAAGACAAAAGTGGTTTTAATTACATTAGGACTCATATTCTAATAGAACTTCTATGATAATGTTTATCATATAATGAAGGTTCATATTTTGAATAGGACTTCATAATTGAATAATGTTTATCATGTTTTATGAAGTCTCTACAAATATGACTCCTCTCTAACCCTAGAGGCAATTAATTAATTCTCTAATGAGAAAAATCCCCAAGCTCTCCCTTCCTCTCTAACCTTAGTCGCAATTTGGCAAAGCATTGTAGAAGTTTATTGTAATAAATCGATGTAGCAAATTACTGTAGTAATTACTGTTCATAGCCCGTAGAAAATAAGAAGCCTGGAAATTCACACGCCCTTGTGGAAATTCCACAATGACGTGTGAAATCCCGATTTCAGCCTTTTAAATACCGCTTTGAGAGTTTATTTTGGGGATCTTTTGCCTAACTTTTGGAGAGAGTACGGCTAGGTTTAGAGAGACTTTTGCTGTGATTTTGGAGCATTTCTATGGCTTTTGACATTGATTTCTTCCGAAGGAGAGTTATTGGGGAAGCTTTTGTCGGCATCGATTTGGCGAGGTGCCCTAGGCTCGACGGAGGAGTCTTTGGAGAAGACGAGGTGGCTCTTGAAGACCATTGGCATGGATGATAAGGGGGTTATTTCTATGAATTTCTTGCACTTATTTTTTATTTCATCTTTGATTTTGTATTGCTCCATGGAGAGTTAAACCCCTAGTGGGTGCTTGGACTTGTAAACCCTAGAATGATTTTGTTTCATTGACTTCTATTATGTTTCCTTTAATTGATGTTTTAATTGAGTTTCAATCTTGTGCGTTTATTGATTTGTGATAAGTGCTTGTGTATTAGTAATATGAAGTATTTTTTTCTTGTAATGAGCATTACTTTTCTCAGATTTTATCGCTCATACATGTGTATTTGTGTTACTTTTGTGCATGTAGAGTTGTGGAGACAAGTATGGAAGAAAGAAGCCAAAGTAGATCGTGAATGCACATTACTGATGAAATCTTGGAGTGAACAAATGTGAAGATACAAGTTGTGCTCAAAGACAAATGATTGTGTGTCAACCTCCGTTTGCTCGAGTGAACATGCAAATTGGAGGGGCACAAAGGTAGTCACACTCATGTGTTCAGACTTGTGCAATGCTAGCAAGATTGTTGTTAAATTTGATTTTATTAAAGATGCAATGCGATCTACCGCATGGATGTGTGCCCATTCATGTGGTCTCGATGAAAAGTGTGAATTCGGGAGTATTTTGACGGAGTACGGTAGCAGTTCTGTAGCAAATCACTGTACTAGTTATTGTTCACAGGTCGCTGAAAAATCAATTCCTGCAGATTCATTTCCACATGCCTGTGTGGATGTCCGATTGCAGCCTATTTAAAACCGCGACTTCAACCAGTTTTGGATCTTTTGGCCCTATCTTTTTTTCATATTTTCTCCATCTTTGGAGGCGCTCGCGGTTAGGGTTTGGAGAGGCTTTGGTAAAGTTTTTGGAGTGGTTCTACGGCCTTCAACACCGCGTTCCTTTGGAAGATAGTTATTGGGGGAGCTTTCATTGGCATCGATTCGGCGAGGTGTGCCCTAGGCTTGACGAGGGAACCGTTCGAGAAGACGCGGCCACTCCACAAGACCATCGACATGAATACCAAGGAGGTTTTACTTATGGATTGCATGTTATTTCTTTTAATTTCATTACTAATTATATCTTACTCCATGGAGAGCTAAACCCCTAGTGTGTACTTGGACTTGTAAACCCTAGGATGATGTTGTTTCTTTAATTGATGTCTTTATTTGAGTTCTAATATTGAATGCTTGTTGAATGGGTTTTCCTTAGAGTGACACTAGGGTTGGGAACCTACATTGGTAATCCTTGTGAGTGAGTGACACACCATAAGGGTTAGATGTATGTTAGGGGATAGGGTTTATCACTTGGAGTCCCTAGAGCTTTAAGCAACTTTGCACAGTATGAGGTGTTGAGACTGAGCGATTTCTCCGTTGGGGCATAGTGTAGGGTTAGTCACGGTTGATCTTAGGTTTGGGACCGTGTATTTTAGGATTTTCATGACTCATTAAGCATCAGTTAGGAGACATATTAGTTGGTTTTATAATTGAAGCAATAGTCTTAGGGGGAGCAATGTCCGGGTGCCCCACTTTCTATCGATTGCCTTTCCTCTCATTTTTATATAGTGTCTATCTTTCTTGTTCTTTTTATTTATTTTCATATTGATATTGTTCACACTACTATCAATTCATCTTCACTTTAGTTAAACAGCAATCCTTGTGTTTTTGATCACTATTCCCTGTGAATATGACTACCCATTCACCAAGGTATTATTACTTCGACAAACCCGTGCACTTGAGGTACATATGCAAAAGGCATTTTGTTAATTTGATTTTCTCTTAGAGTGATACTAGGGTTGAGTATCTATTGAGGTAATTCTTTTGAATGAGTGACACTTCATTTGGGTTAGATTTAGCAAGGTTGAAGAGGGTTGAGATGATAAGTCGAGACGTAGCGGAACACCCCCTTTCCCATCCGACATGATTTATCCTATCTCTACATTCCATGAGTTTTTTGCAATCATGATAAAGTGAAGTGCTAAGAGACAAACTCCACTAGGGCTTAGTTGGGCGAGCAACAAAGTGAAGTGTCAAGTAATTCTTAAGTGCTGGTGCATAATTATGATTAGGGATTGACACGTCCGAATATGCGTGTAAACCGCAAGTGCACGGGTGTCAAAGTAATAATTACCCCGGTGAGTGGGTAGTCGAATCCACAGGGAACAGGGCTACTAGTACTAACTTCTTCTCTGCTTTCTAGCCTAATGATAAATGGAAAAGTATGGTGATCCAATGTGCTAAGAAATGAATACCGGAGACGAATATGCAAGGGTGAAATGGATGGAGATCTTAATCAGTAAAAGTGGGGTATTCGAGCAATGCTCCCCCTAGGATTCAGGTATTAGGTACCGAATGAGCAAAGTGTTTCTATGAAGAGTAAGTTAAGTCATGGAAATCCAAATATAATCGGATCCGGCCTCCCGATCATCAATACTAGTCTCCTACGAGGTCCCGGTGGAGAAATCGCTCAATCTCAACACCTCACACCTCATATGACCGCAAAGCACTCTAGAGATTCCAAGAGGTGTATCCGATTCCTAAAGATTGATCCAACCTTAATTCCCGGTGAAGGATCCTAACCCCCTACAAGGTCCCGGCAGAAAAATCTCTCAATCTCACGCCTCACACCAAATATGGTTGCATAGAGCTTAGGGAACGGAGATAGAATACACCAATCGTAGGGGAAAGGGGATGCTCACTATCTCATGACTCGCCCTCTCAACCCTCTTCAATCTTGAGATTCTAACCCTAATGGAGACCTCTCTCTCACCAAGGTAACAAATCATGCAAACCAAATAACCAAAAGATCAATAAGGCAAGCAAGCATTAGACAATCAAGATTAATACTTAATCAAACTCGGATTAAATAGAAACACTAAGCAAATCCACAAAGATGAGAATCCTAGGGTTCACAAGCCCAAATACCCTCTAGGGTTTTAGCTCTCCATGGAGCAACATACAAAACACACCATCAATGAATGAAAGTATATTAAAACCATAGAAATAAACCCCCTTATATATGAACTGATGGCCTTGATGGAGAGCTTCGATGTCTTGAAGGACCCACTCCGAAGCTAGGTTCACCGGTGGCTTCCTTGATGCTATGACGGAGGAGGAATCAATCAAAATTGGTGACGAAGCGCCTCCAAAGCCGCAAAGACCTCCTCTCCAAACCCTAGCCGTCTCACCCCTCAAGACCCGCACAAAAGATCAGAAAGAATAGGGCAAAACGGCTATTTATAGGCCTTAGACCGTGTCTGTCACGTGCCCCAAAGCACCCATGTGGATTTTCCACGTGCCCGCGTGGGCTGCAGGAATTTCCACACGGGCGCATGAACAGTAATTTTACTACAGTAGTGCTACAGTGATACAGTACTTTTCACAAAACGCAGTCCAAACACTCTTCTTTTGAGGCCTCATGTCCGGGCACACGTCCATGTGGTAGGCTATAAAACTTTTCTTCATCGACGTATCTTTGAGAGGTCTTGCAATCTTCACAAAGAGAAGAAACATGAAGATGTGACTGCCTTTGTGCCCTTCCAACTAGTGAATCGACTTGAATCTTCTTGGAAGTTGGCACACATCTCCACGTTTATGAACTCCTCTTGTGTCTTGGTCTTTGAATTGAACAAGAACTCCCAACATTGTGTCTTTATAGCCTATCTTTGCTTCCTTTTTACTCTTCAAGGCATTCACAACCTATATGCATAAAAGAACACCAAATACACAATATGAGACATAAACTATGGTAAAAATGATGCTCAATGCATGTAAAACATATATAAAAATATGTCTACTCAAGCACTTATCAGGGATCTTTCTCCTAGACCAAAGGGTTTGATCTAGATTAGGGAATAGGGTTTATCACTTGGAGTGCCTAGAGCTTTAAGCATTCCCACACAGTGTGAGGTGTTGAGAGTATCCCTTTTCGCTGGGGTATAGTATAGAAGGCTAGTCACAGTTGATCTTAGATTTGGGACCGTGTGTCTTTGGATCTCCATGACTCATTAGATCTCAATTGGGGAGGCATAATATTAGTTTTGCACTTGAAACGATAGTCCTATGGTAAGCATCGTCCGAGTACCCCATTTTACCATTGATTACCTCTCTTTATTCCTCTTGCTTTCTCTTTTCTCTTTCACTTTTATTTGCTTTAATATTTTGAATCTAAATCACAAATTAGTTTCACTTTAGCTAAATATCAATACTTTTTGTTTCTGAACATCTATTCCCTGTGGATTCGACTACCCACTCACTGGGGTATTTTATTATTTTGACAATCCGTGCACTTGCGGTACACACACACAAGGGGTGTGTCAATTTCTTTTCACCATCTAAAGGATGGATTCTATTCGTTTAGCTAGGTTACACATTATGGAAAGGGTTGAGTCTGCTCCGAGCCTTGAGTAAGGACGTACGTTATCAAACCCTCTATAGGTGGTCACCATGGTCAAAGAAGAAACTCTTGAATCATTAGCTAGTCATTTCATGTGTCAAGGGGATTAATCCAGGCACTGTCCTTTCCATTGCTATCTTTTCAAGACAAAACCTGTCTCTTTTTCATCTTTATTTCTTCTCTCTTTTAGAAATTTTAATTATTTCAAATCCAATCTTTGAGCTATCTAGATATTAGGAAATGAACAAGTGTCGAGAGCTATTCCACTCCCTGTGGATTCAACTAACTGATCCTATTGGGTACACTTTACTCCTTGTACATGCCATGTACCTGCGGATACGCAAGGGTAAAATTCGGGTGCATGGATAATAGTGAAATGGGTATTTTGTTGGATAATGAATGTTTATTTCATTGGTAACATGTGAAATAATGGTGTTCTTTGGTACCAAGACTAAATTGGCAATGAGAATGGGTATTTTGTAATGCTTATTTGTAACATGTGGAATGATGCTTATTTGTAAATGACTTTCTCAATTAATAAAAACTTTTTATGGTATTTCTAACAAATATTTTATAAATTTTATATTAAATAATAATTATATTTCAATTTATTAATCAGGGGCCGAGGAATCCCTGAACCTGAAAAATCCCCATGGGGATGGGGACAGGAAAAAAATTCCCCATGTTCAAGTTCATGGCCGGGGTCGGGGATGGCAGTAGAAAATTGGGGCTGGGGGTTGGGGAATGTGTCCCCCGAGTGAATCCTCGCCCGTTGACATCTCTACCCACACATGGCCTTATTGAAATTTGACACACTTCAATTCTCATGGTAATGATCCGTTTTGTTTTGGCTGCACAAGTTACATAAGTTTATTATAGCAATTATCCCTCAACTATGAATGAATGACAAGATCAGTGGGCAGTATTCAAAACAAAGGCTAGGAGCACATTTAATGTTAGCCTTATTGAAAATGATGATGAAAATGTGAACGATCTTCATAGAGGGGTATATCAAGAAGATGACACATCTTTTCCAAGATTAATTGCTCCTTCAGAAGAATTCGATAATCCTACAGTCCTAGTTAATAGTGAATTCGAAGAGGTGAATCCTTCAACACTGGTGGAAGATGATGGAGATGATGGATTTGAAGAAAAAAATGAATATGACGATGATAGTGATAATGTCAATGAAACTGAAGATGAATTGCAACATGAAGAGCATGAATTCGAATCTTCTGATGATGATTAATTATTTGAAATGATCAAATTCTTAATATTTTTCTCACAAATTAGAGGATAATATTGTACTTTGTAACATTTTTCTTACAATGTACTATGTTGTTTGTTGTTGTTGTTGTTGTTATTAATGACTCATGTATGATGGCCCTATGATTGTTTTTTTTTTTTGGTTACAACATATTATGTTATATTTGGCAACATGAGATATGATAAGTGCCTAAATACACCATGTTTTACTTTCATACTCGTTGCACTTTTGATTAATGCTAATGTCCTTTTATGCACTTTATGTATTTATGTCATCTCAGGACATTGGGAGGCCATATATGCGAGGATAAACCTTATTTGAGCCATTTTAAAGAGAATTAATGAAGAAACAAAGTTTGCACGAGCTCCAAATGCAAACCAGATGAACCTCACCAAGTTGCAAGCTGAAGTAGGCCCTCTGCGGGCTCTACACAACCCACAAACTAGTCTGGAAAGGGTAGCCAGAAGGCTATGTAGGCTCATGTACGGCCTGCACACCAGCGCGCATAGGCTCGGGATGATCCATTTTAAAGACAAAATGACTTGTGCGGCCTCAGTTTTGCCCACACACTTGCCCACACACATAAATGAGTATATATGCCCATCCTTAGGGTTTTGAGAGGGAGCTTCATCACCATCCACCTCCAAGAAACCCTAGACAAAGCTATCATCCAAGGAGGCCATTTTAGAGTGCATTTGAAGGAAAGAAGAGAGGGAGGATCAAGGAACTTTGCGGTGCGGATCCAATGAATTTTCATCAAAACCTTCAAGCCGACATTTTGAGGGAGTTCAATGATCATTTTTTCTATGCTTTACATGTATTTTGAGCTTTCTTTTTTTGCTATGTTGAACTAGACTCCAAGGCCATCGGGCTTCTAGTGAACCTTGGGAGAAGACTTTGTATGGATGGCACTTATGTTTTGTAATTAAATGATTGGCTTGTGTTGTTGGTTTCAATCTATCATTTTCTTGTTCATTCTACAATGGATGGATTCCGCTTGGGTTGTGTTATTGGTTTCAATCTATCATTTTCTTATTCATTCTGTAATGGATGGGTTCTGTAAAATTGATTTTAAATCATACTTGTTTGGTGGGATGCTAGCTTGTATTAGGTCATATGATGATTGAAGGGGAATTCATTGTGCCAATAAACCAAAAGTTCTGGGTATTAGTAGCTCCCTGCGAGCATTAAGGTAATTCTAGTCGAGCATTAGAATTATTCTATGCAAGACTCTTTGTTCCCAAAGATATCATAGGGGTATCTTCCGGATGGAAGAACATGTATTAGTTCCGGGGTAGTCGAATTTGAGTCTAGCGGACCAAAACCAAGCAAATTTTGTACTTACGTGTCCATTCTCATCCATTCTTTTGCTCATGGTTGTGTTTTAAGCTCTTGTTACTTATTTACATGCTTTATTTATTTTGATTTTGATTTTTTCAAACAACATCTTAGTTTCGACCAACTAGACAGTGATCTCCAAAAGGAAGTAATAGTAAATCTTGGGGCCCTTAGGAATACAACCCTCTCGTGCTTGCGTGAGAGGTTATTACTTGACAACCCGTGCACTTGCGGCTGGGGAGTCTCGCGCACACACCATCAAGATACATCAAAGACCAAAATAAAGGAAAGGGTAAAGGTAAAGGTTGTGTTTCATTAAATCATGAAATGCTACAACGAATTACGAGGACATCCTTTGCATTGCCGCCCTCCCAAATCGGTCATTTACCCAATGAGACTCCTTATTTAGCTCCTGAGGCATCGATAGATTTGCCATCAATTTTTGACCCTAGGCATATCCCTTCCTCCACCCTTATTTGTATGAAATCTCTAATGAGTGAAAATGATGGGATAACCCCGCCCTCTAAATCCGAATGATAGAGTGCATCTAACTCAAATAAATGCAGAGTAAGATTTAATTTATTTAAGATGTTTTTTTAATATTCATATTTTTAAGAATAGGGATTTATTTAGTTTAGTATGTAATATATTTCTTTGATTATGTTTAGAGTTTTTGTTGAGATGGGTCACAACGAAAGTTACTTGTATTATAAAAAAAAAAACATTTCAAAGGTCCATGGTTGACATGGAGGAAAGTTCCTAGTGATGTGAAGGAACTAATGCGGAAGACATTTCACTTATAAATTTTATTATAGAATTATTTTGCTTAGATTTTAATTTTTGTTTAAAGTATAAAATTTTTTTTAACATGTTTTCTCCTCAAGAGTATTGTAAATGGAACCCTAAACATAACAATAAAATAAAAAATGTATTTGATAAGACCAACAAAACACGATTAAGGGACATGCTAACAGATGAGAGGATGGAGGCAATGAAAGAGGCATGTGTTACTAACATTAAAGAATGCAAAGGAATGGAAAGGGAGTGGATCACCAAAGATGTGTGGGATGCCCTCATTGATATTGAATGGGGTACAGATACATTTTTATTTTAAGGCACACAGGTGGTTCACGTCCTTTTACTATTCATGGTATCAAGCTGGTATGCATTTCTATTTTAGTAATATGAAGCTTCTTTTTTTTTTTTTGATAATTTATGGTAAATTGATTTGTGTGAACTTACTATCGCGTTGCAATGCTCTATTATAAGTGTCATAATTAAAACATAAGCTTGATGAAGAGATGGGACCTTCTAGTTAATTAATTGATGATGGCTAGTGTACTTGTGTGTGTATAAGCCTTGTTAAAGGGTTTTATAGCCCAACATTAGTAGCATATGCTTGTCAAATCATTTGTGATAATGCTATATCTGATTCGAATTTCAATGTTTATAAAATTATTAAGCTCCAGTGAAGGCACATGACTACAAGTCAAGTTTGGATACCCATTGTGTCAAGAAGCTTACTACTCTCTAAACGTGTAGAAATAGATGTAGCTTTAGATGTAGCATGCCAATTTTCAAACAAAACCTGATGGTTCATGCCCTGACTAACTGGTGGAAAAAGAAGCTTGGCTCATATCAACTTACAATCCATTAGGGTGCGTTTGTGTACATACTTTTGTAAATCTTGATGTAGGCTTAGGCATATATAGTATATGGAATTTCAAACCAAACCAACATTTTTAGAAACTAGAAACCATTATAAAGACTAGGAGAAGCTAGAAGGAAGGGTCCTATCAAATTAATATTAGAAATGCTGGGTGTGGCAGATTGGTTTTTTAAAACTAGGAGAAGCATTGCAAAACAAAATAATATGTGCATTGTTTTATCAATAAGGCAACTAACATTTGTTTTCTGGTTTTTGAAAATAAAAATGTCTGCAACAAATTTCATTTTCAATGCACATATTAGTTTTCTGGTTTTATCAATAATATTACATTTTCAATAAATATCTAACATTTGTTTTCTGGTTTTATCAATAAATGTGCAAAAAAATTTGCCTAATACTATTATGTTAGAAATACTTTCATTGAAAAATATATGTCAAATACTAATCTTTTCTAAACCAGGCTGAAAAATTGCTGTATTGTTTTTTGCCAAATTTACATAAAAAGTTTATTCATGTTATTTATTTATTTATTATTTTACAATATTAATTTATTTTTCAAATAATTGTGTCTCAACACGAGTCGTTTCCGTTTATTTGAAAAGTTGATTTTGAAAACCATATGCTATCAGAATATCAATGACTTCTTGCATACGAATAAATATGGTTTTGCTTTTAAACACTTTGTTTACTTTGCATTTGTTTACTTATGTTCAAGTTATGTCTCTAGCTTTTTCAATTGATGCATTTGTTTGGAACATATATATATTTATCTTGAGATTTGATAGGTAATTGTTAACACTTTAGCATATTGGCCAATTTTAAACATAAAATTTGTAATGTAAAATAGACGTTGCATGCTATATTGGAAATTATTGATCTCATGTCTAAAGGTTTGTTTGTGTTAATTTTAAGTATTTAAAAATTTAGTTTACTGAATTTTAGATTATATTAACTAATGACTAGCACTTGTTATGAAATCATGAACTAAGTAACAATTATGTTAGTCCATGTTATTGTTATCTTTTATTGATGTGTTGTTTACTTGAAATATAGGCTAAGAAGCTGGGTAGGGAGGTAGAATATTCTGAAATTTTTCAGGTTACATACAAGTGCAACGGCGACGAGGGTGAATTTGTTAACAAATCAAGAGTTGTTACTGTATGTCAAATTGCGTCATTTATACTTTCTTTTTAAACTAGAATATATATATATATAAGTTTCCATTCATATAAGTCATAAAGTTGTTTTTTATTTTTTATTTTTTTCATTATATTTAATTTTTAGCTACTAATATTTTATTGCATCCATTGGTATTTGTATAAAACCATCAAACCTAAACGAGTCTTTATCATTTTGGTATTCATTTTATATTATCTCAAGTATAGATGATAATAGTTGCTTTTAAACATGTTGCAAGAAAAGTATAATGCTGCACTGGCCGACAAATATGGCGATGATAGATCCTCTCATCCAAGTTTTGATGGTCAGTCATGGTCTGATGCAATTGGAGGATTGAAGACTACTTGCATACATATTTATGGATTTGGGAGTAGGGTAGACTCAAGGCAATTGTTTAGTGCACCATCTACTAGGCCTTCCACATTTGATTCAACTTGTGGACCATTCACATATAAGCCTTTTTCAACAAATGAACCTATATTACAAAACCAATTTAAGGAGAAAGTCAAAAATTTAGAAAATATAGCTTTGGGCATTCAACAAGGTCAAGCAAGGTTACAAAGTAAGTTGAACAAAATCTTAGAGTTGGTGGAGTGAGGTCATCCAAGATTGTTTTGTAAAATAAGCCAATCGGGAATTAATTCAAGGGATGCCATTATAGAAGGCATTAAACAAGGTGCAAAACGAGAAGATGCATAAGGAGATGGAAATGGCGCTTAGTTTGGTAATCTTACTAAATTTTTTTTCTTTGTGGTGCATTTTAACTTGTCTTAATTTTTGGGTTGAGTGTTTAAAACTTTATAACTTGTATGATTTATTATGTGTGGTTGGATTGTATTATGAATTTATAATTTTAAGGTTAACATGAACTAGTGATTTCATTATGTTTTGTTGGACCGTTCAATGTATTTGATACTATCTTTGTATCATGCACAATACAAGTTTAATGTCTAAAATTTGTAGAAATAATAAAAAAGCAATATTTTAGAGAAAAAAATATCCTTTCTGACAGAATTTACTCTTTACTGACTGAAAACATAATCTTTGATGGAAAAAATACTTTTACCGACAGAATTCTCATATATTAATACCTTTTACTGACAAACAAATCTACTATTACTGATAAATTTTTTATTAACAAATACTATTTACCGACCAATGATAATACTTTTGCCGACGTATATTTTATAAATTCATACCCTTTACCGAGGGATGAAAATATCTTTACCGACAAGAATCTCATAAATGGATACATTTTAGTGACAAAAAATTATACTTTTCACCGAAGGAAAAGTACCATTTATAGATGGTATTATATTAACTTAATAATCTGCACTGACTTACAAAAAATACTTTGTTCCAATAGATATTTGTTTATCAACGATGGATAACACCGATAGAATCATCTTAATGAATATATTTTAAAACTTCATTACCGATGGAAATAGAAACATCACAAACAAATATTTCAGTTAGTAATGTTTTATTTGTACCAATAAAATTTATAAATAATGACAGAATGGCATTACCGACATGATATTTTGTGACAAATTATTCCTGACAGACATTCTGTCGGCAAGAAGTATCAATGACAGAATGATTATTAGTAACGACAAAAACTTTTGTTGGTAATGAATTGTTTTCTTGTAGTGGCGGAGAGTGATATTATTTGCTTTTTAAGGTGGTTCCCAAAATCGTCTTACAATAATTAGCCAATTCATTGTACTAAATTATGTTAGCCCGTTTACTATACCGAGTTTTAAAAAAATTACTGTTAATTAATTATTTAGTAGGAGAAGCCTTTTCTTATAACTTGCATAGCTGTAACTAAGTGAAAAATTCCTTGAATTATAATCGATGTTTTATTAAGATCATCAATCACATGATCCATATTATCATTTGTTATAGTAAAGTAGCTGCTTTACTTAGTTGAATAATTAATCACTATCATGATTGGGTAAGCTTGTAGTTTTGTAACCTATTAATCAATTAATTAATACAATCATAATCTATCACAATGACGCAATGCATAAAATTTAAAGTACAATACTCCAAGCACATGATTGCACAGCAATATAGTAATGAAAAACAATAGGCATGCTAATAACATCAACAACAACAACTAATTAAACATAAAACCCTAATTGAGTGTACTAAGGTTTATATCAACCAAGCACAAATAAGTAATGCATATTTGTACAATTTAATTTTGGTAATTAATATGGATATGAGATATTAAGGAACCCTAATTTAATTGAAAGTACAATACTCCAAGCACATAACAACAACAACAACTAATTAAGCATGAAACCCTAATTGAGTGTACTAAGGTTTATATCAACCAAGCACAAATAAGTAATGCATAATTGTACAATTTAATTTTGGTAATTAATATGGATATGAGATATGAAGGAACCCTAATTTAATTAAGTGCATCCAAGAAGCAACAATTTGATTCAGTAATGTACCATAAAGTTGACTAATTTTTTTTTTTTTTTGATCAAAAAAAGTTTTGGATACTTATAAAATAACTCCAATATTGTATATACCTATAACACAACCCTAGTAACTAAAATTAACAGAAAGAAGTAATTGCAATGTAAATATTGAGTTAGAGTTCATCAAATTGAGCACATAATTAATTCATACAAAATTGCTACTAACAAAAAAAAGATAGTGATTAACACCAACAAACTATCTTTTTCATAGGGTAATTGGTTACCCAATTTTCCTCCCAACTCATGTTGAGGATTTAAATGCTATTTGTGGCTTGTCACATTTATAAAGAAATAAATAAATAAATAATAAAAAAAACCCACACACAGAGTTATAAGCTTATATGGTAACCCTCATAATTCACAACAACACAATAATGACTAGTCAAAAAGAACATTACTAAGAAATAAGTTATTGAGTTCACCTATGAAGTCACTTTAAAATGGTTTTAGATAAGTAAAGTATTCCCGATTTTGTATGTTAATACTCATACTAATTTATTACAATGTCCAATTTTATAAAATTTGAGTCATTACAACACAATCCACCTTGAAAAAACCATTAAACATAATGAAAATAATTTGAATTGTTTCAACACCGATTGGAGTAAAAAAATAGTGGTATCATTATAGTAATCATGGATTCAAATCAAGAATTACAAACAATATTGTTGACATCAATAGACTAGGAAAATCAAAAGCTGAGCTATCATACCCGTAAAAAAATAAATAAGCATTAATAAACAATCTTCATTTAGTACTTACTTTTCCAAACTCATACAATGCATATGCCAAGAAGGCATCACTGGTAATTAATATTAATAAAAGGTAATAATTTCAACTTAAATCACTGATTTAGGGTTTATAGCACAGATCTAATTTACAAGAAATTACTACCAACACAAGAAAACAACTAACATCAATAATTGAAAAAAAATAGTCATACACAGCAACCCTCATAATTCACAATATATCAGTGACAAGACACAAAAACAAAACCAGAAGACAAAGTTACTGAGTTTGCTGCAAAGTCAACTTGAAATAGCCATCAAATGAATAAAAAATATCATAATTTATTGTGCTAAAATTCACATTGATTAATCACATATCTAATTCATGGAATCTGAGTCATTACACTATAAATACCAAGAAACAATCATCATTCGTCATCGACTTGTCCAAACTTATATAAGTAACACACCAGTGTAAGGCGTTTTATAAATGCCAATTATGCTAGGAGAACATCCAATATTATTTGGAATAATAAACTTAAATATTATTATAAAATATAATAAAGGTTTGAGTTAATAATTGTGAGTTACATGCTATGAAAATTGTAAGGTTAGAAGTTGTAAGGTTTGGAGTTTAGAATGCCAAGGGATGTTTCTAAAGACTATATAAAGGGCTATCTTTGTAGTGTCTTGCCAAGAGGTGAAGATTTGAAAATAATGTTCATAAAAGAGTGATGTTTTTATCTTCCTCTTCCCAATATCGTTCTTGAGCATATTTTGGGCCCATTACAGCTTCCAATATAGTCGTATCAGAGACAGGTGGTTAGATCTAAAAGTATAGATAGCTTAAGCTCGTAGAAGTGAAGCCGAGGCAAGCATAAGATAGACTAGTCAAAAGAAGAAGGCTAGAGCTGTAAGGAAAGCTCAAAAAAGGAAGAAGACTGAAGATGGCAGTTAATAGAAGTGAAGAAATGGAGAGCGAGAGACCTATTGTTGTGACAGTATAATTAAAAGCCATGCTCAAGGAGATATTAGAAAACTGAACCTTTCACCTGTGAGGTATGAGTGTGAACGGTTTGGTCCTAACCATTTACTCACTTTTGTTGTGAACATCAGGTTTGAAGATCGATTTTGAAATCATACACAGTACAAATCTAAAACTTATATAAAAAAAAGATGCTTAGAATGATGCATCATTATGATTAATACAATTCCTAGAACAAATTTATGATATTGCAGTAAGAGATGTGAACAAGAAAAAGCTTATTGTAATCAAATATGAGATGGAAGTCATTAAAGAAGTGCTTGCTCTCTCGCAAGTGTATGGGGTCACTGAGTAATACCCTATGTATGGGGTCATATTCCACTTCACCAAGGAAGTATTATTACTCACTCTTCATCTACTTTCTAGCCTACAATTATGATTAAAAAGAACAAATAATAACTAATCTATGGCAGGGTTACTAGCACACATAAATAAATAAACAAGGAAGTGTTAAGCATGAGAAGGAGGTATTCGGATAAGGAATCTGCTAAGGTTGTCATTAAGGCCCAAACTAGGATGGTTTAAAGATGTAATGACGGTAGTTAAGACCTAGAGATCTCTTAAATAGGTCAGCCCCAATCTCGTATAGGTTAAGCCCTAATCCCATACGAGTGTTAATTTGAATCTCTTCTAGATCAACCCACCTACAATTGCAATGAGTTCAAGGAAATCTCTAATAGGAGTAAACCTACTATCATTCGGCTTAAACCTAGCAATGGAGGGCTACCAACACCCGATCTCTCGGCGTGTCGGTACAAGTATCCCCTTTCAATCTATGTATGATCTAGTACAAGCAAGCTCTCACATAAACAAATACAATTCAAGAATGAACTATGGATTTCTCTATTTATAGCTCAAGACATGCAAAGGACAATAGATTGAATCTTAAACAACCATTAAATGAAATAATGACACATCCAAGGTATTTACACAAGTTGAACCCTAGGTTTCATCCAAATACAAACAACACAATAAGTTAATCCCTCATGATGAGAGATACTTATACAACCTACAAGGAAATAAAATACAATAAAGAAGCAAGAAAACTCCCTCTATGATCTTGATCTCCTTGAATGGATGAAGCTTTGAATGGTTTCCAATGATGGCTTAGATCTTCACTCCAACTCCTTCTACTTTACTCCTCTCCCTCTTGGTGATGATGTGTGCTTATTTCCCACAAGGATTGTCACCAAAAGATGGCCAGAAGGTGTCAAGGTTGAGTGGTGGCGACGGCCCAAACGGTCAAGAAGAATCCCCTTGTTTTGCTCTAGAAGAAGCCTTAAATACCCCCAAAATTTGACCTATACCAGGGTAAATACCAGGGTTCACATGGGCTGTATGCGGGCCGTATGGAGACCTTATGACTCAGGCCAAACTCTCTGTCTCAAAAAATCTCCAGTTGCTACAATAGTTGCTAAAGTGAAATTACTACAATACATCAGTTACAACAATCTGCTACAGTAAATAAGCTACAGTACTGCAAAACATGGTTTTCTCCTTTTTGTGCCCTACAAAGCAAATAACACATGATTAAGCACAAAACAGGCATTAATTCATAACAAACTACATGCTAAGTGTATAAAATATGTATAAGCTAAAACATACATTTAGACATTTATCAAGAAGCTAATGACAAGATGTGGAAATGCCATACTAAAATGGTTAAAGGATTAAACGAATTAAAGGAGAAGGTAAGCAAGAAATAGCTAATGGAAGAACTTGATTCTAGTTCAAGTGTTGTTTGTGTTTAACAAACAACATGTTTAAGTTTAAGCGGGCATGTTGGAATAATAAACTTAAACATTGATAAGTGTCTAAATATAGATGTTTTCATGTATATATCATATTCACTTTGCATATATTTTGTGAGGTTTAATGCCCATTTTGCGCTTAATCGTCTATTATTTGCTTTGTAGGGCATAAGGAAGCTATGGAGAACAAGAAGATATCATTTGGGCGAAAAGAGAAGAAAACAGGAATTTCATACTACCCCCATACTACCCAGTATGGGGGCCGTATGCACTATAGCAGCGGAATGATTTGGAGTGTCTGCCCAGATTTCCATACTACCCAGTATGGTGGCCGTATGCACCATGTATGGATCGCGAATCTAGGGTTTTTGAGTGCTATACGACCCCCATACGACCCATATGCCTTGGGGGGGTATAAATACCAACTTTTAGGACAGAACAACAACTTTTTTCTTTTGGCTAGAC
Organism: Dioscorea cayenensis subsp. rotundata; assembly: GCF_009730915.1. NCBI lineage: Eukaryota > Viridiplantae > Streptophyta > Magnoliopsida > Dioscoreales > Dioscoreaceae > Dioscorea > Dioscorea cayenensis. The sequence continues at coordinate 15,373,495 of NC_052476.1, read as the reverse complement.
TTTTTCTTGGCCGATTTTGGGGAGACCACTTGGGAGATTTTGGGCGACCTTGGGAAGGAGAAGAAGGGCAAGGAAGCTAGAAGACCATTCAAGCCCAAGGTCCAAGACTCTCAAGGCAAGAAGGCAACATCATTTAAGGGGATATTTACCACGATTTGAAGGAAGGAGACCCGCGGCTAGAGGAAGCGTCATTTGGCATTCCTTTGGGGGGGAAAGCGTCATTCGGCACATTCTTCACCTCCTCCTTCACCATTTCATCTAGGGAGTGTCATTTATGCTTTTGTTTCATGTTTTGCTTGTTTGTATTACTTGTTGTGGGATGATGACACACTAGACCCCCAAGACCACCGGGTGTTGGTGAACCTTGGAGGGTTTTATCATATATGTTGGATGATAACTTGTTAATTCCATGCTTGGGTAATTTTGAGATTTAATCCATTGTTTTCATGTTAAGTGCTACACTAAGGAGAAATCTGTAGCTCTTTTATGAATGATGCATGTAGATGTAACTTGATCGCATGTTAACGGTCATGAATGGATTAAAAGGGGATGCTTGTATCATCACGCCGAGAAATCGGGTGTTTGGTAGCCCTCCATATAGGTTTAATCCGAAGAAGAGTAGGTTTAATCCTAAGTGAGATTTCCTTGTACTCAATGCAATCGTACGAATGTGGATTTGGAAGAAATTCCTATCCATGTTCGTATGGGATTAGGGTTCAATCACCGAGAAATTGGGGTTATTCTAATCTTGGAATCTCATGGTCCATTTTACCCTTGCATCTTTAGATCATCATCCATGTTGCATGATAACCCCTCAAGGGGATCCTCATCCATAGGCCTTTGCACCTCATTGATTTTCTTGCTTGCTTATTGCTTGTTCTCTCTAATTTGGTCATAATCTCATTTTAGCTTTAATTACATCTAGTAGAGTAAAAATCCATCACTTGAGATCTTAGGCTAGATAATAGCTCGAGAAGGAGTAATAGGAGATCCTTAGCCCCGTGAAATACGATCCTCGCGTCTTCATGCGAGGTATTACTTGGCGATCCCGTACACTTGCGGGGAAGCAATCAAACATTATTATAAAATATAATAATGGTTTGAGTTAATAATTGTGAATTGCGTGCTATGGAAGTTGTAAGGTTAGAAATTGCAAGGTTTGGAGTTTAAAATGTCAAGGGATGTTTGTAAAGGCTATATAAAAGGCTATCTTTGTAGTGTCTTGTCAATAGGTGAAGACTTGAAGATAAGGTTTATAAAAGAGTGGTGTTTAAAAAAAAACACCACACTTTCTATTTTTATATAACTTACCTTGAAATCTTCATTTCTTAACAAAACAGTAAAAAAAATAACCCTTTATATAGACTTTACAAAAATGCTTGACATTCCAAAGCTCTCACAATTAAAACTCATAAATTCATGACTTGCAACCTTTCATATTCCCAAACTTCCTAAACTCTTCATATTCTAACTCTACAAACCTCTTTATATTCTTGGGCTTTTCATATTCATTAACTCATTTGACTTTTTAACTTCCTAATAAGTCAAGTTTACACTTGTAACATATTCATCAAAGCAAAAATGGACCATTCTAAACAAGCACACCATTTTCGAAGATGGAAAATAAGCTCACAACATAATATGAAGAGGGATCAATGTAGTTTTTGTTAGGATTATACCCTAGAATGCCAATGAGGATAGTTGTATTAGGGTATTTCATTTGTATTATACATTCTTATAATAATAAGCATTTATTTTGATAAATTTGTAATGGCATTTCTAATTAGGTTTGAACATTATAGTCCATGTGCATTAAGTTAAACCTTATAATCTTTATGGGATAAGAAGAAGGGCACTAGAAAAGTTTAGTACTTATACAATTAAATAGTTCACAGATCAGAGAATCTTTAATTCGGCTTTATAGATTCATAAAGATTTGTATGTAATTGATACGTGCTTGTGTTATAAGAATGCGAAGTGTTCTTCCCTTATGATGAGCAATACTTTTATCAGGTTTTAGCGCTAATACTTGTGCATTTGTGTTACTTTCATGCATATAGGGTTGTGAAGCCAAATGTTAAAGAAAGAAGCCAATGTAGATTGTGAACGCACTATTTAGAGGAAAATCTTGAGAAGGGTCAAACACGAAAAAATAAGTCGGGTTCAAGATGCGAGAATGTGTGCCAACCTCGGTGTATTCAAGCTAGCACAATGGTTTAGAGGGGCACAAAGGCAGCCACACACGAGTATCCCGGTTTGTGTATTGATAGCAAGATCTTCACTAATGAGGCCGGTTATTGAAAAAGTAAAGCGATCTATGATGTAAACATGTGCTCATTGATGTCACATCGATGAAAACATGGATTCGGGAGTGTTTTGGGACCGGTAAAGCAACGGAGTAATGTAGCAAACACTGAAGCAAACTACTGTAGTAGGTACTATTCACAATCGGCCAAAAAAGAGAATTCCAGAGAATCCATACAGGCGTGCGGAAATTATCCACGCCAGTGCGGAAATTCCACAGGCCGGTGTGGCAAATCGAAGAGGCATGTGGATTCCCGATTCCAGCCCTATTTAAGCCGCGATTCTGCTCTGATTTCAGCATTCTTTTCTCCATTCTTTCCCAACTTTGAGAGGGGGCTGTGGCTAGGGTTTTGAGAGGCATTGGCAGGGTTTTTGGAGAGGTTTTTCAGCTTCGACATCGCGCTCCACTTGGAAGAAGGTTATTGGGAGAGCTTTCATCGGCACCAATCCGGCGAGGTGTGTTCTAGGCCGGACAAGGGGACCTTTGGAGGAGATGAGGCTTCTCCACAAGACTATATTCACGACTATCCAGGGAGTTTTCTATGGATTACTTGTTTTTACATTCGATTTCATTGTTGATTGTAACTAGCTCCATGGAGAGCTAAACCCCTTAGTGGGTACTTGGATTTGTGAACCCTAGGATGTATTTATTTTATTAAACCTTCTATTATGCTTTCATTAATTGATGTTTTATTTGAGTTCCAATCTTGAATGCTTGATTGATTGAATCCTCCCTTAGAGTGACACTAGGGTTGCGAGATCATATTGGTAACCCTTGTGAGTGAGTGACACACCACAAGGGTTAGACAAAGCTAGATTGGAGAGGGTTGAGAGGGTGAGTCGAGAGGTAGTGGAGCGTCCCCTTTCCCCTTCGATGTGATTTATCCTACCTCCATTTCCTTGAGTTCTTTGCGGTCATAATAGAGTGAATGGGCTAAGGAATGACCTTCCGCTGAGCTTAGTTGCAGAGGTAACAAAGTGAAGTGTTGAAGTGATTTTAGCACCTAGGGCTTAATTGTGACTAGGGATCTCTCACCTGGACCAAAGGGTTAGGTCTATATCTAGGAAGAGGGTTTATCACTTGGAATCCCTAGAACTCCATGCGATTCTATTCGAGTGTAAGCTGTTGAGATTGTTCGATTTCTCCTCCAGGACATGGTATAGATTTAGTCACGGTTGACCTTAGATTTGGAATTGTGTATTGAAGGATTTCCATGACTCATTAATGCATTAGTCCGGAGGCATAATAGTCGGTTTTCCACTTGAAATGATTTTCTTAGGTGGAACAACATCTGACTACCCCATTTATATCAATTACCTTATCTCTCACTTGGTTAAGAAACAATTTAAGTATTTTTACTCCCTACTCCATGTCTGTATGATACCCACTCACCTGGGATTATATTACTCGATAAACCCGTGCACTTGCGGGACATACGCAAGGGGTGTTGTCAAGTTTTTGGCGCTGTTACCAGAGAGTAGGCGTTTAGAGATACTTTGCACTTTGTTTTCTTAGCTATTCGTTCATTCATTCTATTTTACATATTCTTTTTCTATCATCGTTCTAATTTGTTCTTTTTCTTTTGGTACAGCTCCAGGTTATGACCCAAGGAAACCCTTCGATATTAATTAAAAGGAGATTCCGATCTTGAACGTACACTCCGAAGAAAAGGGAAAGAACTTGTGCAAGAACCATCAAATCTAGCTAAAGTGGAAGTTGAAGGATCTAACAACATGGTTAAGAAAAATCAACAACAGAGAACATTATCTGATTACGCCAGACCATCAGTACTAGGGGACACAATCTAGCATTGTGCGACCACTGATTACAGCTCCTAACTTTGAGCTGAAACTAGCATTTATCCTGATGATTCAGCAGTCAGCGCAGTTCAATGGTTTGGCCGATGAGGATCCAAACAACCACATAGAGAACTTCTTGGAAGTTTGTGATATCCTGAAGATCAACGATATATCAGATGATGCTATTAGATTGAGGGCTTTTCCCATTTTCTCTCAAGGAAAGAGCCAAGAAGTGGCTTCATTCCTTGCTAAAGGCATCCATCACGACTTGGAATGAGATGGTCAAAGCTTTTCTTGCTAGATACTTTCCTCAGGGGAAGTCGCCCAAGCTTCATAATGAGATATCGTCGTTCGTGCAGATGGAATTGGAATCATTGTTTAAGATATGGGAGCGTTTCAAGGACCTTTTGCGGAGGTGCCCACAACATGGGTTTCCCGAATGGATGATCATTCAAACTTTCTATAATGGGTTGAATCTGAGTATAAGGTAATTGCTAGATGCTGCTGTAGGAGGTACAATAGGGAGTAAAACCCTGGAAGAAGCCCGACAGTTAGTAGAAGAAATGGCCATGAACAGTTATCAGTGGAATCATTGAGTAAGAAGTTAGACTTTCTAACTTTGAATAGAGTGGCAGCCATAACTACTTGCACCGGGTGTGGCGAAGGACATCTTCCTTCCGATTGCTCGATCTCTATTGGTGATGTATCTTAGTTAGAGAAAGTTGACTTTGTGGGTAATGCAATGAGGAACCAAGGTAATCTATATAGCAACACATACAATCAGGGTTGGAAGAGTCATCCCAACTTTTTGTGGAGCAACCAAGGACAGCCAAAGGCCATGGCACCACAGGGTTTCCAACAACAACAAGCCCTAAACATGGAAAATATAGTGTTCGGCTTGGAAACTGAATGACCAACTTAGAGAAAGCCTTGACTAGATTTGTGCAATCATCGGATACACGGTTCCAATTGGTGAAGGCTACACTTCACAGCCACACCGCTTCATTACACAACCTAGAAAATCAAGTGGGACAAATTGTGAAGTCTCTATCAAAAAGACCACAGGGAAGCTTGCCAAGCAATACCGAGACCAATCCACGAGATCATGTGAAGACGATCACTTTGAGAAGTGGTCGTGAGGTTGAAGGTAGGCTTCCAAGTGAGAAGACCAATGTTGAAGCACCGGAGGTCATAGAGGTTGAGAAGGGAGCAACCAAGGAGAAGGAGGTGGCACCCCCACCTTACAAGCCAAGAATCCCTTATTCCTCTAGATTGAAGAACGACCAAGTGGACGAGCAATACAATAAGTTTCTGGGTTTGTTTAGGCAACTAAATATAAACATTCCATTTGTTGAGGCATTATCCCAAATGCTGAGGTATGCCAAGTTCTTGAAAGATTTGTTGACCAACAAAAGGAAATTGGAGGAGAGTGCCTCCATGATTCTAGATGCATCTTGCTCGGTGGTCTTGCAAAAGAATATGCCGAACAAGAAGAAAGACCCAGGAAGCTTCATCATTCCGTGCAACATTGGCAACTTGGGTGAAGAAATGACATTGGTGGACTCAGGGTCCAGTATCAACGTCAAGCCATATTCCTTCTTTCAGAAGCTAGGCTTGGGAGAGCCTAGGCCCACTCAGATGACATTACAATTGGCGGACCAAACAGTGAGACATCCGAGGGGTATCATTGAAGATGTGCTTGTCAAAGTTGACAAGTATGTATTTCCTGTAGATTTTGTGGTGTTGGATGTCGATGAGGATGTAGATGTTCCTTTGATACTTGGGAGGCCATTCTTGCGCATTTCTAAGGTATTGATCGACATGGACGGCGGGGAGTTGACACTGAGGGTTGGAGATGATAAGCTCACATACCGCCTCACCGAAGCCATGCGACATTCTCTTGACTTTGATGATACTCTTTACTTTCTTAACACTACTGATGAGATAATTAATGAATATATGCCGGAAATGTTCAATTCGGACCCATACGATGGGTTGCTAAACCAAGAGGTGGAGAACGAAGAAGTGCTAATGCTTGGTCAAAAGGAAGAAGTACCACCAACTCCGGGGATCATGAAGAAAGTGCTGCGGAAGATGAAGAGGGTGAGGAGACGCCACAAGAAATGCTCCAAGGCTGTTGGAGATGCGCAAGAACCAGACAAGGTGGATGAACCCTTGTTAAGTGGTACCAAGCCCAATAACTCCTCCTTAACCCTGAAGAGACTTTGCTCATCATGCTTTCAAGTCATGGGTAAGAAGAAAACCTTTATCTATGAGCCCCTGTGAGGTAAGACAAGGTACGTCAAGCTTAGTGACTTTAAACAAACGCTTCTTGGGAGGCAACCCAAGCGTTTACTGTTTTCTTAGTTGTTAGTTTCGTGTTTGCATGAATAAGACTTTGAGTGTCGGTGTCTTGATTTTTAGATGCATTTGCTGTGATTTTCTTGTGAATTTTTGGTGTCATCTTGTTCTTAAATGTGTTTTGGCGAAAGTTTTTTTGGTCGTGCGAGCTAATTTCTCATATTTTTGATGATGTATTTTGCATGTTAGGGCAGGCTTTGAGTGTGTATACATGTTCAGGAATTTTCTGCAGAGCCTGCAGAGTTTTCTAAGCCATCCTGAGAAAACTGCACGGGCGTGTGGAATTTCCATACACCCATGGATCTTTATTGTGAGTTCGCCCAGAGAAGGCACAGGGGCGTGGACTCGCCCCTGTGAGCGACCTAGCGACATCCGCACGGCCGTGGGTAATTTTCGCACAGCCGTGCATCTTCCTGCAGAGACTTAGAGATTTTTCCGAGGGCGTATAGGGGTGTGGACTCACCCTTGTGGGCGATCCTGTGACAAACACACAGGCGTGGGTATTGTCCGCACGCCCGTGTGGATCTCTGTAGAAGAGCTCTCCTCCATCCTTAGAATACACAAGGGCGTGTGTCTACTCCTGTGAACTACCTAGTAATGATCCACGCTCGTGCGAAATTTTCGTACGGGCGTTCGAAACACTTAGTGACAATTCTCGACTGGATAGAGAGTCCATAGGGGCGTGCGTCTACCCCTGTGGGTCGAGCGCATGGGCATGGGTATTTTCTACACACCCATGCGGTTGCATTCAGTGACAGTGGAGTGGTTTCCCTAGAGCGCACAGGGGCATGCGTCTGCCCCTGGGACTCTCTCCTGTGTAGGCGCACGGGCATGGGTAATTTCCGCACGCTCGTGTGAATGTGCCGGAACACAAGAGCCATGACATTTCATAAAAATCTTTTGCCTCTTCTCCATTCTCACACTCCCAGTCACTCAAAAAACACTCCTAACACTCTTCTCGACCTCATACCGTTGATCTTGAGGAGTTTCACTCGATTTTCAAGCCGAATTCGAAAGATTTTGAGTTCACTATTGACAAGGCACCCCAGTTGAAGAATCAGGATGATAAGCGCCCCAGAGAGCAGTCCCCTGAGAGAAAGCACACTGAGTTCGCTATTCTCGAGCATCAAAGCTCGTTTTGAGCGGTTGTCGAGACTTTGGTTCGGTTAGACTCGATTCCTAGACACGAGCGTATTGCGAGATATACAGCAGGAGGATGAGTTAGCAGATGAGGTCGAGGATCTCATTTCAGTGGGTGGTTGGAGGCAGCTACTGTTGATTAAGGAACCAGTCATACGTGCACTTACTCTTAAGGTCTTATCATCATTTGAGTTTGACATATCTTATGCGAGATTCGACAGCCTTGACACCATTCAGTTTAGAGTATTTGGACATCACCATAGCATGAGCATTTCTCAGTTTTCAGTTCGGCTTGGCCTGTACTAGGAGGCATTTACAGACACTGAGGAGTATGCTAGTTACCTACAAATTATCCTGGAGCATTGACCCCTGCAGAGGGCATATGGAGTGCTATGTGGATAGGGGTAGTATGAGCCAGGGGTGTCGAAGGCGACGTGCCTTTCTCGACATGCATATCAATATTTGCATGCCATTATGAGCAGATCGGTGAACGGCCGTGGTGACAGTACCGGCGTCCTAAGCTGGCACGAGCTCCTGTATCTTTATTCGATGGTTCAGAGCACACTGATCCATTTGGGACATATCATCACGGAGTATTTATGACATCTGGGGCAGTATGCCAGATTAGGAGTGATCTTCTCGGGCCCCTACATCCCGAGATTGGTTATGGGTATGGGTCTTCTGACCGTGATTAGGGGGACCGAGAAGGAGAGTATACCGGTTCCCTTGGATAGAGAGACATTGAGGTTGATGGGGATGGTGCGCTGGGTCTGGTCCGGAGTATATGCCCTAATTAAACCTATCCCCGAGGTAGCAGAGGGAGAGGATGATCAGGCTGAGGGATCACAGCCTGCTGCCGAGCCTCAGCCAACACCGATGGAGACCGAGGCACCTCCTGTGGCAGAGGAGCCACCCCCAGTACACATGTTTTCACCATCTCGAGCTTATGATTGATTTGAGAGGCTCGAGAGTGCGGTGGGGGTGTTACGGACAGAGATTACAGATGTCGAGCTACACAGGCCATGCATTACACAGAGTTTATGGCACATTTTGACACACCACAGCAGATTCTTGAGCGAGACGTTGCCTCATCGTTTTTTCTGCGACCACGAACTCCCCTAGCTCCTCCAGCATCATCATCACCTGATCCACAAGCACCATTTGATTATCCAGCAGCAGCAGCAGAACCGACAGCTGATAACACCGATACTTGACTTTATTTTTCATCATCTTTATTACTTTTGCATTTCATTTTGGACTTGTATACTCAAAACGGACTTTCCTTCTGAGGTTTTTTTCATTTTGTGGTCTCGAGTTATATTCATTGCTTTACCTGTTATTTACTCAAGTTGTTTTTGTTTTATTGAGCTTCACTGAACCCCGTCGTGTATGCGTGCAGATGGTCTTGTCAGTATGGGAACTGAGAACTAGTCATGGACACGACTGAGGTGCTTTTATACTTGGTTGTGTGTGCTTCACAACCCGTCGGAACATCACTCCCAAGGATTTAGCTCCATCAAATGCAACACTAGGAGTCAGGGGAGTATTATTTTGATTTCTTCTCCCACATATACTCTCAATTAATATACATTATGAGTAAGCTTGCATACGTACATTGGGGACAATGTACAACTTAAGTGTGGAGGGGAGTTTCATAGTGCACATGTCTTTTATATTATTTTTGATTGATATACATGCTCACATAGCTAATGGCGGTTCACCTTAGTTGCAATGATTGAATTCTTGAGTTTAGGAGACTGTTTAACCTTGAATGTTCTCATGCTCTAGTTCTTGCTTGAATTTCTAGGAATTTTTGCCCGATTGACACTTGTTGCACTACTCGCTCATTAAACTCTTTTGGAAACTCAAGTTCGATGTTAAAGGGACTAGTTATAGTTATTTCTTTTGTTAATTGAAAAAAATGAAAAAAAATAAAAAAAGGAAAAAGGAAGAACAAAATAGTTTTATTGTTTAATTGTGCTTGTTGGCTAGAAAGAAGTACCACCTATGAAGTATGAAGCTACTCTCATAAGTCGGATACTAGTTATGCCCTAATGAGAGAAAGAGTTATCTCATAGGATGAGTGAAAGCTACTACCCGGGTAGAAAGAGCTACCACTTCGAAAGTGTGAAAGCCACCTTAGCGGCCGCTTTGGAAAATGCTAACTTAGTGGATGTGTGAAGCTACTACCATCGTTTTAATTTGTGTTACTTTGTGTAGATAAATAAGTCTTTCATACTTATAACTTTGAGGAGTATACATTGGGTTGACTTGAGTGAGTTTGCACACACACTTACACAATTTCGGGTTTGTTGTCCTTTTTGATTCAAGTTTTTAGCTAGAGCATTGATTTTTTCATATTTAATGTTGAAATTTTCCTTACTTGTAGAATGCTCTCTTTGTACGCTTTGGTGAACCTAAGACCAAGCACTTCCAATATTTCCTTCGTCTATTCTTCAATGTTTTAATTTTTGCTTGAGGACAAGCAAAAGCTTAAGTGTGGGGGAGTTTGATAAGTGCTTGTGTGATAAGAATGTGAAGTGTTCTTCCCTTATGATGAGCATTACTTTTATCAGGTTTTAGTGTTAATACTTGTGCATTTGTGTTACTTTCATACATATAGGGTTGTGAAGCCGAATGTTAAAGAAAGAAGACAATGTAGATCGTGAACGCACTATTTAGAGGAAATCTTGAGAAGGGTCAAACACGAAGACATAAGTCAGGTTCAAGATGCGAGAATGTGTGCCAACCTCGGTGTATTCAAGCTAGCACAATGGTTTAGAGGGGGCACAAAGGCAGCCACACTCGAGTATCCCGGTTTGTGTATTGATAGCAAGATCTTCACCAATTAGGCTGGTTATTGAAAAAGCAAAGCGATCTACGACGTAAACATCTGTTCGTTGATGTCACCTCGATGAAAACATGGATTCGGGAGTGTTTTGGGACCGGTACAGCAACGGAGTAATGTAGCAAACAATGCAGAAAATTACTGTAGCAAGTACTGTTCACAATCGGCCAAAAAAGAGAATTCCACAGAATCCACACAGGCGTGCGGAAATTATCCACGCCAATGCGGAAATTCCACAGGCCGGTGTGGCAAATCGGAGAGGCATGTGGATTCCCGATTCCAACCCTATTTAAGCCATGATTCAGCCCCGATTTCAGCATTCTTTTTCTCCATTCTTTCCCAACTTTGAGAGGGGGCTGCGGCTAAGGTTTTTAAAGGTATTGGCAGGGTTTTTGGAGAGGTTTTTCAGCTTCGACATCGTGCTCCACTTGGAAGAAGGTTATTGGGAAAGCTTTCGTCGGCACCAATCTGGCGAGGTGTGTTCTAGGCCGGACAAGGGGACCTTTAGAGGAGATGAGGCTTCTCCACAAGACTATATTCACGACTATCCAGGGAGTTTTCTATGGATTACTTGTTTTTACATTCGATTTCATTGTTGATTGTAACTAGCTCCATGGAGAGCTAAACCCCCTAGTGGGTACTTGGATTTGTGAATCCTAGGATGTATTTATTTTATTAAACCTTCTATTATGCTTTCATTAATTGATGTTTTATTTGAGTTCCAATCTTGAATGCTTGATTGATTGAATCCTCCCTTAGAGTGACACTAGGGTTGCGAGATCATATTGGTAACCCTTGTGAGTGAGTGACACACCACAAGGGTTAGACAAAGCTAGATTGGAGAGGGTTGAGAGGGTGAGTCGAGAGGTAGTGGAGCGTCCCCTTTCCCCTCCGATGTGATTTATCCTACCTCCATTTCCTTGAGTTCTTTGCGGTCATAATAGAGTGAATGGGCTAAGGGATGAACTTTCGCTGGGCTTAGTAGCAGAGGCAATAGAGTGAAGCGTTGAAGTGATTTTAGCACCTAGGGCTTAATTGTGACTAGGGATCTCTCACCTGGACCAAAGGGTTAGGTCTATATCTAGGAAGAGGGTTTATCACTTGGAATCCCTAGAACTCCATGCGATTCTATCCGAGTGCAAGCTGTTGAGATTGTTCGATTTCTCCTCCTGGACATGGTATAGAGTTAGTCACGGTTGACCTTAGATTTGGGACCGTGTATTGAAGGATTTCCACGTCTCATGAATGCATTAGTCAGGAGGCATAATAGTCGGTTTTGCACTTGAAATGATTTTCTTATGTGGAACAACATCCGAGTACCTCATTTATATCGATTGCCTTATCTCTCACTTGCTTGTGCTTTTCTTTCTTGCTTCTTTTATTCTTATTTAGATTATATCTTGTCAACACAATCATTATTCATCTTCACTTGGTTAAGAAACAATTTAAATATTTTTACTCCCTACTCTCTGTGGATATGATACCCACTCACCTGGGATTTTATTACTCGACAAACCCGTGCACTTGCAGGATATACGCAAGGGGCGTTGTTAGTAATATACTTTAATATAGAGTGCTAGTCGAACACTATAGGATTGTGTGAGCATTTGGCATAAATACATCACTGGGATGGTATATTCAAACATAATTCACAATAATCCAACCACATGGATTTTACTTTTTGATTGTTAATGATGAGATTGTTAGTTATGATCATATGAATGGGTCTAAGACCTGAGGTATTATGATCACAATGTGCTTGCGATATCTAGTCCTTAACAAGAGTCGTTAGACTCAATTTACCCTTTGGTAGGGCCGACCTCAAAGTGCAACTATATAGAGCAAGTAGCAGTTGTGAGTGATACCAAGAAAAAATTCATTTTCTCAGATTAAATGAGTTAGTATCCTATGTGATTATGAGTAGGTGAGATTAGAAGACGTTGACGAAGGTAGCCACATTAATCATGTGTGACACAAAGGGTAGTTTGGTAATCTTACTCTACTATGATTATTCGCTTATGATCAAGTTTAGTGAGTTTGATGATGATGCACTCTCTGCTAGTGTATGGATCATAACAAGTAATAAAGTGGTACCCCTTAAAGGGATAGGGTTGTCGAACCACAGGGACTAGACTTCTAGTACTAATTACTCCTCTAATGTCTAGTAGATCAAGAATTGGTTGGTAGAACAAAACACTAAACAAGAATAAGAAGATAAGGGTGAAATTCTAAGGCAGACTAGGATCGAGTTTTCAATAACAAGAGAGCAATGCCCCAAGATGACTCCTATGTGCTATAGTGTGCTGACTTGCTTCTAATGTCTACCAAGTACATCCTAAGATTCTTATGGGTGTTTCTAAAGCAATATTGCATTTATGACTATCAAATATGCCAAGTTATGTAAGTGTATCTACAGGCTTCATACAACCCAAGTTTTGCAACTACATAGGCAATCACAACTACGGTAATCCACACATGCTAAGTTTTACACAAAAAACTATGCAAATCAAGAATGCCAAGTTATGCAAACACATGAATAAACATAATAACACATCAGAATTTTGTAGATATTAAAAAGAAGTAGTCAAAGTACACTAAGTAACATAGTCAACATCCCGGGGCACCATGGAACTGTTAGCCCCTCATGAATTCGTACAACTGAGAAGAAAGAATGAATATATTAAGTTGAGAAATCATGACTTCCCCCTTTTATAAAATCTTCTTAGTTGAGCTTCATAAGCTTTATAGATCTTGATCCCCTTAGATGATGCGGTGAAGCTTGATCATCGTCCTCATCAGCGCTCTCCAAGTGGAGAAGAAAACCTCCGAACAAAATATGAGAAGAAAATCTAGATCTGGGAGTTAAAAAGTAACTTTCAAGCTCAACAAGATCTAAGCACGGGCCGTGTTCAGACAGTGCTCTTCTGTGGGACTTCTGAGTGAATTGGCTAAGTGTCTTCCAGAGAAAATCACAGAGAGAGCATGACCGTGCTCTTCTCATGCTTCACTTGAGCAGGACTGTACAAGGAGCACACTAGTCAAGCTTCCCCTATGAGCTGATGGTGCTTCAATTCTAAGAAAATTACAAGGAGGAAGCACGGCAGTGCTCCCACTATGCTCTGACCATGCTTGGCTTGGAAGCACCGCCATGCTTGGTCAGCTACTCAGGCATCTTCAGATATTAATAATCATGGGGACAGAGCACGACCGTGCTCTGCTAGTGCTTGGCTTGGATACTTAGAAAAATCTATATTCTTTGCTTGTTTTGTCCTCGATTTCACTCCTATTTGCCTTAAAACCTAAATTCCTACACCATGAACAAATAAATTCAGAATAGCATCGAAATATATTGAAAATGTGCTAAAAGACCAGCAAAAGAGTGAATTGGGAGAAAGTAAAACACGATATGAATTGCACTCATCAGATGATCTACTCATTCGTGTTCATTTAGGCTATGACGTGGAGCCACAGGGCTAGGTAAGCGTCAACCACGCCCATTAGTATCCTACCATTTTCAATTGAAATGAACCCACATAGTCACGCTTAAAGAAATTAAGAATTAGGCTCGTTTTGGATGTACTAGTAAAATTGTCAATTTATAATCTTACTTCATGGGATATGTGAAATTGTAAATGGATCCAGGTTTTTTGTCTTAAATTAAAATTTTGATTAAAGTTTGATGGAGTCAAATAATTAATCAAAATTATAAGGACTTGAAGGCAAGAGTAGTTTAAGTTGTTTTAAATCCCATACTAATAGGACTTCATAGTGTAATATTTATCATGTTTATGAAGTTTCATATTTCTAATAAGACATCATAATAGGATAATATTTATGTTTTTTGAAGTTTATATAAACACTTCTCTGACCCTAGAAGGCATTAATTGATTCTCTAGTGTGATAAATCCCCAATCTCTTTCTCCCTGTCAAACCCTAGCCATTATTTGGTGAAGAAGAGGAATGATAAGGATGCACACAAGTGTAAGTACTGATTGTGTAATAAAGTGCTAAGAAGCAAGGTCAAATCCACATGTACTAAATACTACTAGAACTAGCTCTCTCCTTGTTATCTCACTAACAATCAAATGATCAAGAGAAAAATTTAAATAGAAATAAATGATAAAAAGAACTAAGATAAAGGGTAATAAGAAGCAATAGACAGTGGAGAAGATGGTGCTCGGCTATGATTTCACTTGGGAATTAAAAATTGAAATAAATGTAATTGATATAGAATAAATCCTAGTTTTGATGGACTGAGAGATTTCAAAAATATATCGGGTATTCTCTCGAGATGCCCCAATGCCTAATCCTATACTTCGGTAGGAATGAATCTCTTGTAATCCTACTTTCCCATAATTGCAAAAAGATCGAGGAGCACCTGATGAGTTACCCACAAGTGCATGGGGTTGTCAAGTAATACCTCTCGCGCAAGCACGAGAGGGTCATATTCCCAGGGCCTAAGGAGCTACCCTTACTTTCTCTTTGCGTGATGTTTAGCCTACGAATTCGAGTGAGTACTCTAAACTACAAAAGAAATAAAAAGAACTCAAGGGAGGAGTCTATAGTCGAGGTAGAAGAGGGTGAAAATCTTAGGGATGAAAATGGTCACGGATGTGGATTCTCCTAAGGCTACTAAAGTGAGAAGGATGCTAAGACTACCATGCAACTGGTAGTTTGGACTAAGATATTATTAGGACAGGTCAACCCGATGGTCATGACAATTGGCCCTAATCCAATACGAGTTTTGATATAGAATTTCTTCTGATAAAATCCTCTTACGATCGCATTAAAAATGGGGAATTCTCTAATTAAGGCTGATCCTCAAACTAGGTGCAACCCTAATGTTTAGAGGGGTACATAATACCTTATGGTCACGGCATATTTGTACATCAATCCCTTCAAGCTAAGTGAGTCTAGTATAAGGGCGTTGGTCACACCACCAAGTACAATCTAGAAAATAACATACAGAGTTCTCATGTATACCAATGCATCAAAGTACATAAAGCTTAAATCTTAAACACACTAATTGCAATAAAAGTAGATCAAAACATCCAACTACAAAAGTTGACCCCAAGGTTCCCTGAATTTCGGTGACCTTGGGGTTTAGTTATTCATGCTAACAAAATACATACTCAAAATCATAAATGCAACCAAATAAAGCAACATAAAACTCCCTCAAGTGATTGACAACGCCCCTTGCGTGTGACCCGCAAGTGCATAGGTTTGTCAAAGTAAAAAATCCCAGGTGAGTAGGGTATCGTATCCACATGGAATAAGAAATAGAAATACCAAGATTTTTACTTAACTAAGTCGAAATGAAATAATGATGGTGTGGATAAGGATCAATGCAAATAAACTAAAGAAAATAAGTAAGAGAGGCACAAATAAATGAGAGGAAAGGTAATCGATAAAAGTGGGGAACTCGGATATTATTCCTCCTAGGATTATTGCTTCAAGTGCAAAACCAACTATTATGCTTCCTAACTAATGCTTAATGAGTCGTGGACATCCTTAAATACACGGTCCTAAACCTAAAGTCAACCATGACTAACTCTACACTATATCCTAGTGGAGAAATCAACCAGTCTCAACACCTCACACTGTGTAAAGTTCCAAGAAGCTCTAGGGATTCCAAGTGATAAACCCTATTCCTATATGTAGATCTAACCCTTTGGTCCAGGCGAAAGACCCCCAGTCACAATTAAGCCCCAGGTGTTAAAGTCACTTCAACGCTTCACTCTGTTGCTCGCGCAACTAAGCCCCAGCAGAGTTCATCCCTTAACCCTTCACTCTATTGTGACCGCAAAGAACTCTTGGAATTTGGAGGTAAGATAAATCACACTAGAGGGGAAAGGGGACGCTCCGCTACCTCTCGACTCACCCTCTCGACCCTCTCCAATCTTGCTTTGTCTAACCCTTATGGTGTGTCACTCACTCACAAGGATTACCAATGTAGACTCTCAACTCTAGTGTCACTCTAAGAGAGAAATCATTCAACAAGCATTCGAGATTGGAATTCAATTAAAGAAATCAATTAAGGAAAGCATAATAAAAGGTTAATGAAACAAAAACATCCTAGGGTTTACAAATCCAAGTACCCACTTGGAGTTTTAGCTCTTCATGGAGCAAAATACAATCAATAATGAAATCAAAAGTTAAAACATGCAATCCATAGTAAAACCTCCTTGGTATTTTGTGTTGATGATCTTGTGGATTGGCCTCGACCTCTCCAGAGGTCCCCTTGTTAAGCCTAGGGCACACCTCGCCGAATCAGTGCCGACGAAAGCTCCCCAAATAACTATCTTCCATGAGAATCACGGTGTCAAAGTTGGAGAACCACTTAAAATCCGTGCCAAAATCCCTCTAAACCCTAGCCATCGGCCTCTCAAAAGATGGAGAAAAGATGGAAAAAAGGATGTTGAAATCGGGCTGAAAAATGGCTTTAAATAGGCTGGAATTGGGCATCCACACGGGCATGTGGATGTTCCACACGCCCCTGTGGAACCTGTGGATTCTCAAGAATTCTGATTTTCGGCCGGCTATGAACAGTAACCACTACAGTAAATTGCTACAGCAACCTACTACAGTACCTTCCGCCAAAAACACTCCCGAATCCACTTTTCATCGAGGCAACATAAACGGGCACACATTTATGCCGTAGATTACGTCACTTCTTCAATAAAAGGATTCATTAGTGAAGATCTTGCTATCATTACACAAGTTGGGATACGCAAATGTGACTGCCTTCGTGCCCCTCCAAGTTATTGTAATGGCTTGAATACATAGAAGTTGGCACGCATTCACGTATCTTAGAGCCCCGACTTGTGTCTTCGCGTTTGTTACTTCCAAGATTCCACCAAATAGTGTGTACACGATCTACTTTTGGCTTCTTTTCTTAAAACATAGCTTCACAACCCTACATGCTCAAAAGAACCCAAATGCACATGTAATAGCACTTAAACCTGATAAAAGTAATGCTCATTGTAAGGAAAGAACACTTCGCATTCTTAACACACATGCACTTATCAGTGATAAATGTGGAGTAACAAGCCATGGAAAGCTTCCAATGATGCCCCCGAAAGGGTGGCTTCCTTTTCCTCTACAAGCCTCTACACAAGGAGATGAGGGAAGATCTTGCCAAATCTTGCTTCTCCTTTCGATTTCCACTGCAAAGATGTCTTATTTTTGCTTCCTTTACCCTGGATCTAGAGGTGGAGATGAAAGCTCTAAGGAAGAAGGAGATGAATGCCCAAAAAACCCTAAAAACTTCTTTGAAAACCATTATGGGTTGTCTTCACGGTTTGGTTTACGAGCGTGAAGGAACCAGTGAGAGCCTCAAGATTTCTACCAAAAATTCCGTGAAGAGCTACAGTAAAATGTTACAATAAACTGTTATAGTAACTGCACATTCTTCAACTGATTTGCTAGCATCTTCACGGCCATCAGGATGCCCATCAACAAAACTTGAAATACTAAAGACACCACAATGATAACTAGTGCTAGAAATACTAAAGACACCACCAACAATCAGTCAAGAGTCCTTTGGTTCCCAAATAAATCTCTAGCGTCTAAGTGACTATAACACAGGTTCCAGGAGGTCAATAGAGATATTTTATTTTATTATAAATATATATATTTTTCGAGTCTGACTAATGTAGACTCCACCAAATCTTTCTGGAGGATAAACATGCTGATTAGGTACAAGAGCCGCACAACTTACTTGATTACATGTTTGCATAGACGTATTCGTGCTCTACTAGCAGAGGAATACTGTCATAAACTCCATTTTCTTGTTTTTTTTTCTCTTTTTTTCATATATACTACTGTATCTCATGTCCCTTTGTTTAGAAACCTGTTACAAAACTTCACTTAAGGCTAAAGAGAATAATATAGGAACCAAAAGCTTTTAAAAGAAAATTGAGAGTAGAATTTGACATTCTAATACCAATAACAAAGTGATGGGTTGGTAGGAGCGTATAAGGTGGAAGTTTTCATGACAAAGCATGAAGGTGCACTAGAGATAAACTAAGACTTTCATAAAAGCATAAATAAAGATAGAACTCACATTTATCATTCTTTCAAGCTATGAAGTTCTTAACTAAGTTTCACAACTATCATAGGTAAGTCAAGCATGCAATCAAACACAATACATGCATGAATACGGGGTGAGTTTGATCCAAGAGGGGTGATGAGAATGGAGCTCCTTTCATAATAATTATGTAAAGATCAAGAAGCCACTCACAACTCAAAACTCATAAATAGGGAGAAGCATACTAACAAGAACCAAAATAGATAGAGTTTAGCAGGGACTGAACACTTGCTAACTACATAGTATAAATAACAAACACATCACAAAATACAACAAAAGTACTAGAAATAATCAACAAGAATATCATAAAAATAACTCATGCATGCTGTGTGTCTGGTGGGAGAGATGGTGCAACGGATGTGGTGGTACTAGATGTGGTGCCAAGAGATGGAGAAGACCCGCAAATGAAGGCTAAAACCTCAGCCATGTCTCGCTCAACTCAGTGCTGGGATGTGATGATCTCCTTCTGCCCCTTCTCAAGGACCTGAAACTGACACTGGACCTTGGTTTGTAACTTGTGGATCCTGATCTCAAGTGACTTTGGACCATCCTTCGGCTCAAACACAGACTCTGTCTTCATCTCATACGATGGCCCAGCATCGCGCTTTCTCATCCCCTGATGCTGGGTAAGACAGTAAGTGTCACTCCTCTTCTCTACTATTCTAATAGAAGCCAAAGTCAACATCCTAAGAGGGGCAGTGTTGCCAATGATGTGCATATCTGTAGTGTGCTCGATCAAGCCCATGCCTCTAATCAATCATGTGATGTAGGGTCCGGCAAAAATATCTTCGTGGCTTACTACCCTTGATGAGAAAGCATATTTGTGAAAAGGCATCCCATGTGAATCGAGTAGCGCTCGAAAATACTACAGAGCATGAGAAGATCAGTGAGCGACATGACTCCTATAGAGTCCAACCGACCCCCACTCCTCTAGTCAGTAAAATGGCTACATTAACTGCACATTCTTCAACCGGTTTGCGGGCGTCTTCTAGACCGTCAAGATACCCATAAACAAAACCTAAGTCTTTGCTGTTTCTTAACTCCTTCGTGCTACAGTTGTGCTACAGTATTGGTGCACTAAAATGTCAGTTTTAGTGTCGATTTCTTCCTCAATTGTGTCGTTCATCTCACCTGGGCTTCCTTGAGACCTATAACAAGAATAAAACCTATTAAACCACAAAAACAACATTGATTCATCAATTAATACATGAATAGTAATATATATGTATAGAATACATACATTTAGGTGTTTATCGACACCCTAATTAAAAGCTAAAACTCTTGCTACATGACCCTAGTCGAGAGAATAACAAGTGACCTATCTTTAGTGCACACACTTAATTCTCTTCATCTATGGGTGATGTCATGCGATGAATCTCTTGATCCTAATCACATAATCAAAATACAATAGTCACTCTCATTATGGTAAATTAACAATAAAGAGGCATAGATGAATCTGACAACGCCCTTTTGCGTGTGTACCGCAAGTGCAAGGGTTTGTCAAAGTAATAATACCCTGGTGAGTGGGTAGCTGAATCCACTGTAAATAGTGATTAGAAACACAAAAATTTCTATTTAACTAAAACGAGGATGAATTAATAGTGATATGGATAAAAATCAATGCAAATAGAAATAAGAAAAGAAGGAGGCGCAAATAAAAGATAGGAGAGGCAATCGACGATAAATGGGGCACTCAGACATTGCTCATCCTAGGACTATTGTTTCAAGTGCAAGACCAATCATTATGCTTCTTAACTAATGTATAATTAGTCGTGGAGATCCTTAAACACACGGTCCCAAAACTTAAGGTCAACCGTGACTAACCCTACACTATGCCCCGGTGGAGAATCTCTCAATCTTGACACCTCACACTGTGTTAGGTTGCTATAGGCTCTAGGGATTCCAAGTTATAAACCCTATTCCTTAAAATAGACCTAACATTTTGGTCCAGGAGAAAGACCTAGTCACAATTAAGCCCCTGATACTAAGGATTACTTGAATGCTTCACTCTGTTGCTTGCGCAACTAAGCCCCAGTGGAGTTCGTCTCTTAGCACTTCACTCTATTGTGACCGCAAAGAACTCTTGGAACGTGGAGGTAAGATAAATCACACTGGAGGGGAAATGGGACGATCTGCTACCTCCAGACTCACCCTCTTGACCCTCTCTAATCTAGCATTATCTAACACTCATGGTGTGTCACTCATCCACAAGGATTACCAAAATTGATTCTTAACCCGAGTATCACTCTAAGGGAAAATCAACTCAACAAACATTCAAGATTGGAACTCAATTTAAACATCAATTAAAGAAAGTATAATAAAAAGTTAAAGAAACAACATCATCCTAGGGTTTACAAGTCCAAGTACCCACTAGGGGTTTAGTTCTTCATGGATCAAAATACAATTAATAATGAAATCAAAAGTAAAAATATGCAATCCATGAATAAAACCCCCTTGGTGTTCATGTCGATGGTCTTGTGGAGTGTGATAAGTGCTTGTGTGATATGAATGGGAAGCATTCTTTCCTTATGTTGAGCATTACTTTTCTCGGGTTTTTACATTAATATGTGTGTTTTTATGTTACTTTTATGCAGGTAGGGTTGTGAAACCAATTATTAAGGAAAGAAGCCAATGTGGATCACAATGCACCGATTTTGGAGAAAATCTTGCTAAGGTTCAAATGCGAAGATATAAGTCGGGTGCGAGATGCTAGAGTGTGTGCCAATCTCCCCGTATTTGAGTTTGCACAACCATTTGGAGGGGCACAAGGGCAGTCACACTCAAGAATTCTGACTTATGCACATAGAACATGATCTCCATCAACTTATCCGTCATTGAAGAAGCAAAGCGATCCACGGCATAAACGTGTGCCCGTTTATGTTACCTCGATGAAAAGTGGATTCGGAAGTATTTCTGGCATAGTACTGCAGCAGGTACCGTAGCAAATCGATGTAGCAAGCACTGTAGCAGTTACTGTTCACAGCCGCCGAAAATGGCAGTTTCAGAGAATCCACACGGGCATGTGGAAATTATGCACGCCCGTGTGGAAATTCCGCATGTGCGGTGGACCATCCACGCCCGCGTAGTCGCCCGATTCCAGCCCTATTTAAAGCCGAATTAGCCCCGATTTTTGTATTCTTTTCTCCATCTTTTCCCCAACTTGAGAGAGGGCTTCGGCTAGGGTTTCAAGGGGTATTGGCCAAGGTTTTGGAGAGGTTCTACGGCTCTGACATCGTCATTCCTTAGGAAGAAGGTTGGTAGGGGAGCTTTCGTCGAGACGTGTCCTATACCGGACGAGGGAATCCTTGGACGACGAGTAGAGGACTTTCCACAAGACCATCGACACGACTATCGAGGGGGATTCTTTATGGATTCATTGCTTTTACATTCTATTTCTTTGATTGTACTTAGCTCCATGGAGAGCTAAACCCCTAGTGGGTACTCAGGTATTGTGAACCCTAAGATGTATTTGTTTCTTTGAACCTCTTTATTATGCTTTCAATAAATTGATGTTTATTGTGAGTTCCAACATTTAATGCTTGATTGTATGAACATTTCCCCTAGAGTGACACTAGGGTTGAGAGTTCTTGTTGGTAACCTTATGAGTGAGTGACACACCACGAGCGTTAGACAAAGCTAGGTTGGAGAGGGTTGAGAGGATGAGTCGAGAGGTACAGGAGCGTCCCCTTTTCCCTCTGTCGTGATAGATTCTACCTCCGTTCCTCGAGTTCTTTGCGCCCATAATAGAGTGAATGGTCTAAGGGATGAACTTCCGCTGGGGCTTAGTTGCGCGTGAAACGGAGTGAAGCGTTGAGGTGATCTTAGTATCTAGGGCTTAATTGTGGTTATGGACCTTCCACCTCGACCAAAGGGCTAGGTCTATAATTAGGAAGAGATTTATCACTTGGAATCGCTAGAGCTCATTGCAACTCTATGCGAGTGCGAGGTGTTGAGATTGTTCGATTTCTCCTCCGGGACATGTATAGAGTTAGGCATAGTTGACCTTAGATTTGGGACTATGTAATTAAGGATTTCCACAACTCACCATTGCATTGATTAGGAAGCATAATAGAGGGTTCTTGCACTTGAAACAATTATCTAGGTGGAGCATTATCCGGGTACCCCATCTTTATCGATTGCCTTATCCCCTTCTTTACTTTTGCTCTCTTACTTGTTGCTTTTATTGTTGAGAATTGAATCATTATCACACTCATTATCATTGATCTTTTACATAGATAAGAATCGAATTAAGTATTTTTATTCCGTACTCCCTGTGGATTCGATACCGGCTCACCCGGGATTATTACTTCGACAAACCCGTGCACTTGCGAGATATACGCAAGGGGACCTTGTCAAGTTTTTGGCGCCGTTGCCGGAGAGCTAGGTGTTTAGAGATACTTTGCACTTTGTTTTCTTAGCTATTTACCCTTCATTCTATTTCACATCTCTTCTCTATCACCGTTCTGATTTATTCTAAAAAAAAAAAAAATTATTTCACACTTTCTTATTCTTCCATCATTCTCATTTGTTTTTCTTTTGTCATGTCTTATTTTTTCTTGCAAGGATTTTAAATGATGATTGACCCAGTCGTTGCTCTATATTTGCAGGTCGAAGCTCTCAGTAAAAAAGTTGATAGAATTGTTACTTCACGATAACAAAACATTCCATGTTACAACGCATATCATCCAATTGAAGTGGGATACCAAAATGTGTTATGGGATAATGGTGAACAACATTGGGAGGTACCTCAAGAGGAATATCAAACGGGTGAGATACTCGGAGAGGATGCATTTCAGTTACAAAGAGTATTAGCTAACTTTATTGAAGCATCCGATGTCTGCGTCCAAAATATGGAGACCACACGAAGATGTCATGAAGCCTCCTATAAAAACCTTGAGCATCAACTAGGAGGGATACTTGACATGCTCTCCAGGGAACAACAATTATTTGAGCAAGCAAGTCAAGTTCCTTATAGAGAAGGTGTGGTAGTGAATGACAATGAAAAAGTAGGGCGGAACGAGTATGATGTTGTCGAGATTGAGAGGATATAAGAAGAACCGTTCATTCAATGTGATAATTGTTTGAGTGGACAGTATGTTTGTGAGTAAGAAATGGTGCAAGGAAAGTTGGTGAAAACATATTGCTTTCAAGTTGAAATGGAAGAAGATGCAAATCCTAAGGTAATAGAGCAAGCATCTCTCTTTGGGATTAATCAACTCATAAATTGCAAGAAAGAGATTTTGGGGTTGGAAGAAGACGTGGGTAGGAGATTGAAGCCATCCAATGACCCACTTGTACTAAGCTTGGACAATTCCCAACCCAAATTGTTTCCGTGGAGGCCAAAGGTAAGATGATTGGACTCTCCAACAAATATTCCACCCCGGCAAGAAAATTTTTGGTTTAAGGGAAGTAGCTATGCAATGTCTAGTCGGGAGGAACATACCCTTTTCAAGCCTCCATAAGGTAAAAAAGAGGTACGTCAAGCTTAGTGACGTAAAACAAGCGCTTCTTGGGAGGCAACCCAAGCAATTACTATTTTCCTAGTTTTTAGTTTAGTGTTTGCATGAATAAGAGCTTGAGTGTTAGTGTTTTGATTCTTATAGGCCATTGCTATGCTTTTCTTGTGGACCGTTGGTGTTATCTTGTGCCTTCATGTGTTTTGTTGAAGTTTTGGTCGTTTGAGCTATTTCACATGTTTTTCACTAGTAAAACTTACATATTAGGGCAGGCTCTGAGTGTGTAAACATGTTAAAAAATTTTCTACAGAGCCTGCAGAATTTTCTAAGGCATCCAGAGAAAACACACGGGCGTTTGGAATTTCCGCACGCCCGTGGATTTGCACTGCGAGCTCATCCAGAGAAGGCACAGCGGCGTGCGGCTGCCCCTGTGAACGACCATGCAACTGTCACACGCCTGTGGGTAATTTTCGCACGGGCGTGTGAACTCCTGCAGAGTTGGGCGATTTATCTCGAGAGCACACAGGGGCGTGGACTCGCCCCTGTGGGCGACCTTGTGAACCACACACGGGCGTGGGTAATTTTCGCACGCCCGTACGAATCTTTGCAGAGGATCTCTCCATCCCGAGAAGACACATGGGCGTGCGTTTACCCCTGTGAGTTGGGCCTGTGAATATCCACGCCCGTGTAGAATTTTCGCACGGGCGTGGGTCTTAGAGAATTGTCTCGGTGGCATGGAGAGTCCACATGGGCGTGCGTCTGCCCCTGTGGGTCGGGCACACGGGCGTGGGTAATTTCCGCACGCCCGTGTGGATTTACAGATATGCTAGAACCGCATGTTTTCTTTAAAATCTTTTTGGGTCTCTTCATCTTTTCACCCTCATACGTTTAGAGAACACATCGTTGCTCTCTCCTGACCTCTCACCGTCGTTTTAGAGGATTGTTAATTGAGTTTTCCGGCCGTTTTCTAGTCTTTCATTCTCATTTTGTCGGTAAGCTTCTCTTTCTCTTTTCTTTGCCAATTTTCATTTATTTTGCAACACCAGCATCATCTTCACCAGCAACGGAAACAGATGTACTAGCTATTGACATCAACACTTGAGGCGTCTTTACCTTCTTTGTTCTTATTTTTCGCATTTTATTTTCTGCATTTTATTTTGGATTGGTATACTCCGAAAGGATTTTCCTTCTGAGTTTATTTTCATTTTGTGGTCTCGAGTTGTATTCATTGCTCTATCTTTTGTATACTCGAGTTGTTTTTATTTTATTGAGCTTCACTGACCCCCCCCTTTGTGTATGCGTGCAGATGGTCTTGTCTTCTTGGGAATTGAGACTTTGTCATGGACATGGCCAAGGTGCTTCGGCATTTGCCCGTGTGAGCTTCAAAACCCGTCGGAACACTACTCCCATGGAATTAGCTTCATCAAACGCAACACTAGGAGTCAGGGGAGTATTGTTTTGATTGCTTACCCCACATCTATTTTTGAATGATATATATATTTTGAGTGAGCTTGCATGTGTACATTGAGGACAATGTACAACTTAAGTGTGGGGGGGCAGTTTCATAGTGCACACATCTTTTCTATTGTTCTTGATTGTTATATGCTCACATAGCCAATGGCGGTTCACCTTAGTTGCAAGCATTGTATTCTTTAGTTTAGGAGAATTTCTAACATTGAATGTTTTCATGCTCTAGTTCTTGCTTAAATTTCTAGGAATTTTTACCCGATTTATACTTGTTACACTACTCACTCTTTAAACTCTATTGAAAACTCAAGTTTGATGTTAAAGGGACTAGTTATAGTTGTTTCTTGTGCAAATTTTGAAAAACAAAATGATGAAAATGAAAAAAAGAAACAAAATAGTTTTATTGTGCTTGTTGGGTGGAAAGAGCTACCACCTATGAAGTATGAAGTTACTCTCATAAGTCGGATACTAGCTATGCCCTAATGAGAGAAAGAGCTATCTCATAGGATGAGTGAAAGCTACCACTCCGGTAGAAAGAGCTACCACCTCGAAAGTGTGAAAGCCACCTTAGCGGCCTCTTTGGAAAGGGCTACCTTAGAGGATGTGTGAAGCTACTACCATCTTTGAAATTGTTGTCACTTTTGTAGATAAATAAGTCCCTTGTACTTAGAATTTTGAGGAGTATACCTTGGGTTGTTTTGAGTGAGTTCACACACGTACACGATTTCGGGTTTGTTGTCCTTTTTTATTCAAGTTTTTATCTAGAGCTTTGATTTTTCGTTTTTAATATTGAAATTCCCGTTACTTGTAGAATGCTCTCTTTGTATACTTTGGTGAACCTAAGGCCAAGCAGTTTCAATATTTTCTTCATTGATGCACAGAATGTTTAATTTTTGCTTGAGGACAAGCAAAAGCTTAAGTGTGGGGGAGTTTGATAAGTGCTTGTGTGATATGAATGCGAAGCATTCTTTCCTTATGTTGAGCATTACTTTTCTCGGGTTTTTACATTAATATATGTGTTTTTATGTTACTTTTGTGCAGGTAGGGTTGTGAAACCAATTATGAAGGAAAGAAGCCAATGTGGATCACAATGCACCGTTTTTGGAGGAAATCTTGCTGAGGTTCAAACGCGAAGATATAAGTCGGGTGCGAGATGCTAAAGTGTGTGCCAACCTCCCCGTATTTGAGTTTGCACAACCATTTGGAGGGGCACAAGGGCAGTCACACTCAAGCATGCCGACTTATGCACATAGAACATGATCTCCATCAACTTATCCGTCATTGAAGAAGCAAAGCGATCCACGGCATAAACGTGTGCCCGTTTATGTTACCTCGATGAAAAGTGGATTTGGGAGTATTTCTGGCATAGTACTATAGCAGGTACCGTAGCAAATCGAAGTAGCAAACACTGTAGTAGTTACTATTCATAGCCGGCCGAAAATGGCAGTTTCAGAGAATCCACATGGGCGTGTGGAAATTATGCACGCCCGTGTGGAAATTCCGCATGGGCGGTGGAGCATCCACGCCCGCGTAGTCGCCCGATTCCAGCCCTATTTAAAGCCAAATTAGCCCGATTTTTGTATTCTTTTCTCCATCTTTTCCCCAACTTGAGAGAGGGCTTCGGCTAGGGTTTCAAGGGGTATTGGCCAAGGTTTTGGAGAGGTTCTACGGCTCCGACATCGTCATTCCTTAGGAAGAAGGTTGGTAGGGGAGCTTCCGTCGAGACGTGTCCTATACCGGACGAGGGAATCCTTGGATGACGAGTAGAGGACTTTCCACAAGACCATCGACATGACTATCGAGGGGGTTTCTTTATGGATTCATTGCTTTTACATTCTATTTCTTTGATTGTACTTAGCTCTATGGAGAGCTAAACCCCTAGTGGGTACTCAGGTA
The DNA here is from genome assembly GCF_009730915.1 of Dioscorea cayenensis subsp. rotundata. Taxonomy (NCBI): domain Eukaryota; kingdom Viridiplantae; phylum Streptophyta; class Magnoliopsida; order Dioscoreales; family Dioscoreaceae; genus Dioscorea; species Dioscorea cayenensis. The sequence goes on along the minus strand of NC_052476.1, from coordinate 15,346,134 downwards.
TTGTGAACCCTAGGATGTATTTGTTTCTTTGAACCTCTTTATTATGCTTTCAATAAATTGATGTTTATTGTGAGTTCCAACATTTAATGCTTGATTGTATGAACATTTCCCCTAGAGTGACACTAGGGTTGAGAGTTCTTGTTGGTAACCTTGTGAGTGAGTGACACACCACGAGCGTTAGACAAAGCTAGGTTGGAGAGGGTTGAGAGGATGAGTCGAGAGATACAGGAACGTCCCCTTTTCCCTCTGGCATGATAGATTCTACCTCCGCTCCTCGAGTTCTTTGCACCCATAATAGAGTGAATGGTCTAAGGGATGAACTTCCGCTGGGGCTTAGTTGCACGTGCAACGGAGTGAAGCGTTGAGGTGATCTTAGTATCTAGGGCTTAATTGTGGTTAGGGACCTTCCACCTGGACCAAAGGGCTAGGTCTATAATTAGGAAGAGATTTATCACTTGGAATCGCTAGAGCTCATTGCAACTCTATGCGAGTGCGAGGTGTTGAGATTGTTCAATTTCTCCTCCAGGACATGTATAGAGTTAGGCATAGTTGACCTTAGATTTGGGACTATGTAATTAAGGATTTCCACGACTCACCATTGCATTGATTACGAAGCATAATAGAGGGTTCTTGCACTTGAAACAATTATCCTAGGCGGAGCATTATCCGGGTACCCCATCTTTATCGATTGCCTTATCCCCTTCTTTACTTTTGCTCTCTTACTTGTTGCTTTTATTGTTGAGAATTGAATCATTATCACACTCATTATCATTGATCTTTTACATAGGTAAAAATCGAATTAAGTATTTTTATTCCTTACTCCCTGTGGATTCGATACCCGCTCTCCCGGGATTATTACTTCGACAAACCCGTGCACTTGCGGGATATACGCAAGGGGACCTTGTCGGAGTGGCCGCGTCTTCTCCAAAGATCTCCTTGTTAAGCCTAGGGCACACCTCGCTGGATCGGTACCGACGAAAGCTACCCCAATAACTCTCTTCCATAGAAAATATGATGTTGAAGGCCGTAAACCCCTCCAAAAACATAGCCAAAGGCTCTCGAAACCCTAGCCATGGCCACCTCCAAAGGTAGAGAAAAGATAGCTAAAAGATGGAAAGAAGGATTTTGAAATCGTGCTGAAATTGTGACTTAAATCGGGTTGGAATCGGTCATCCACACCTGCGTGTGGAATTTCCACATGGGCATGTGGAATTTCCACATGCCCGTGAGAATCTCCAGAAAATTGATTTTCTACGGCGTGTAAATAATAATTGCTACCGTAAATTAGTACAGTAACCTGCTACAGTACTCTGTCAAAATACTCCCGAATCCACACTCTTCATCGAGGCAACATAAACGAGCACATGTCTACGCTGTAGATTGTGTTGCATCTTCAAATAAAAGTACATTTGACGACAATCTTGCTAGCTTTTGATAAGTGCTTGTGTGTTAAGAATGCAAAGTGTTCTTTCCTTACAATGAGCATTACTTTTATCAGATTTAAGCGTTAATACATATGTATTTGTGTTCTTTTGCCCATGTAGGGATTATGAAGCTATGATTTGAGAAAAAAAAGCCAAAAGTAGATCGTAAATGCACTATTTGGTGGAATCTTTGGAAGGAACAAACACGAAGACATAAGTGGGGCTATAAGATATGTGAATATGTGCCAACCTCCATGTATTCAAGCCATTACAATGAGTGGGAGGGCCTGAAGGTAGTCATATTTGCATATCCCGACTTGTGCATCGATAGCAAGATTTTCACCAACGAGGCTTTTGATTAAAGAAGAGTTGCGATCTACGAGCATAAACGTATGCCCGTTTATCTTACCTCGATGAAAAGTGTGGAATTGGGAGTGTTTCGGCTGAGTATTGTAGCAGGTATTGTAGTAAATCATCTGCAGCAAGACACTGTAGTAGTTACTGTTCATAGCCGGCCAAAAATCATATTTCCAGAGAATCTACAAGAGCGTGTGGAAATTCCACAGGCCCGTGGGGCAGATCCACAAGGGCATGGGGATGCCCGATTCTAGCCCTATTTAAGCCGCGATTCAACCCGATTTTGGGAATCTTCTTTCCCCCTTCTCTCAAACTTTTCTCCATCTTTTGAGAGGTCGTCGGCTAGGTTTTGAGAGGCTTTTGGCACTTCTTTGAAGTGGTTCTCCGGATTCGACACCGCACTTCGCTTGTAAGAACGTTATTAGGGGATCTTTCATCGGTATTGATCCGGCGAGGTGTTATTGTTGATTGTATTGTTCTCTATGGAGAGCTAAACCCCCTAGTGGGTACCTGGATTTTGTGAACCCTATGATGTTATTGTTTCTTTGACCTTCTATTATGCTTTCCAAAATTGATGTTTTTAATTAAGTTCCAATCTTGAATGCTTGTTGAATGATTTCTCCCCCTAGAATGACACTAGGGCTGAGAGTCAATATTGATAATCTTTGTAGATGGGTCACACGACATGAGGGTTATATAAAGCTAGATTGGAGAGGGTTGAGAGAGTGAGTCGAGAGGTAGCGAAGCGTCCCCTTTTTCCTCCGGTGTGATTTATCCTACCTCTATTTCCTAGAGCTCTTTGCGGTTACAATAGAGTGAAGTGCTAAGAGATGAACTCGGCTTGGGCTTAGTTGCTCGAGCAACAGAGTGAAGCATTGAAGTGACTTTAGTATCTGGGGCTTAATTATAACTAGGGCTCTTTCGCCTGGACCAAAGTGTTAGATCTATACATAGGAATAGGGTTTATCACTTGGAATCCCTAGAACTCCATGCAACTTTGTGTAGTGTGAGGTGTTGAGACTGAGCGATTTCTCCATCGGGATATAGTGTAAGGTTACTCACTGACAACGCCCCTTGCGTGTTAACCGCAAGTGCAAGGGTTTATCGAGTAATAAATTCCCAGGTGAGTAGGTATCGTATCCACAGGGAGTAGGGAGTAAAAATACTTAAATTGCTACTTAACCAAGTGAAGATGAACAATGATTGTGTTGATAAGGTGTGGTGTAAACAAGAGTAAAAGAAACAAAAAAAAGAATCATAAGTAGGTGAGAGATAAGGCAATCGATAGAAGTGGGGTACTTGGATATTGTTAAGCCTAAGATAATAGTTTCAAGTGCAATACCAACTATTATGCTTCCTAACTAATGCACTAATGAGTGGTGGAGATCCTAAGATACATGGTCCCAAATCTAAGGTCAACCATGACTAACTCTACACCAAGTCCCGGTGGAGAAATCGATCAGTCTCAACACCTCGCACTGTGTAAAATTGCAAGACGCTTTAGGGATTCCAAGTGATAAACCCTATTCCTATGTGTAGACCTAACCCTTTGGTCTAGGCGGAACGTCTCTAGTCATAATTAAGCCCTAGGTGCTAAAATCACTTCAACGCTTCACTCCGTTGCCTTTGCAACTAAGCCCCAGCGGAAGGTTATCCCTTAGCCCGTTCACTCTACTATAACCACAAAGAACTCTTGGAACATGAAGATAGAGTAAATCAAATCGAAGGGGAAATGGGATGCTTTGCTACCTCTCGACTCACCCTCTCAACCCTCTCCAATCTAGCTTTGTCTAACTCTCATGGCATGTCACCCATCCACAAAGGTTACCAATATAGACTCTCAACCCTAGTGTCACTCTAAGAGAGAAATCATTCAACAAGCATTCAAGATTGGAACTCAATTAAAACATCAATTAAGGAAACCATAATAAAAGGTTTAAAGAAACAATATCATCCTAGGGTTCACAAATCCAAGTACCCACTAGGGGGTTTAGCTCTCCATGGAGCTAGTTATAAACAACAATGAAATTGAATGTAAAAACAAGTAATCCATAGAAAAACCCCCCCGATGTTCGTGTTGATGGTCTTGTAGGGTAGTTGAGTCTTCTCCAAAGGTTCCCTTGGCCGGCCTAGGGCACACCTCGCCGGACCTATGCCGATGAAAGCTCCCCCAATAACTTTCTTCCAAGCGAATCATGATATTGAATACTTCAAACCACTCCTAAAACGTCCCAAAAGCCTCTTGAAACTCTAGCCGACGGTCTCCCAAACGATAGGGAAAAGTGGAAGAGAAGAGGTGAAAAAGATCCCGGAAATCGAGCTAAATCGCAGCCTAAATAGGGCTGGAATCGGGCATCCACACGGCCTTGTGGATGTTTCCCACAGGCCTGTGGAATTTCCACACAGGCATGGGGAATTTCCACATGCCCATGTGGATTCTCTGGAAATCTCATTTTCGGCCGGCTATGAACAGTAACTACTATAGTAGTCTGCCAGAACACTCTCAATTCCACACTCTTCATCGAGGTAACATAAACAGGCACACATTTATGCTGTAGATCGCACGTCTTCTTTAATCAAAAGCTTCATTAGCGGAGATCTTGTCATCAATGCACGAGTCATGATATGCAAATGTGACTGCCCTTGTGCCCCTCCAATCAATTGTAGTGACTTGAATTCATGGAGGTTGGCACACATTCACGTATCTTGGAGTTCCACTTGTGTCTTCGCTTTTGTTCCTTCCAAGATTCCACCAAACAATGAGATTATGATCTACTTTTGGCTTCTTTTCTCAATACTTACTATCGCAACCCTATATGCATGAAAGTAACACAAATGCATAAGTATTAGCGCTAAACCCTGATAAAAGTAGTGCTCATCATAAGGAAAGAACACTTTGCATTCTTATCACACAAGCACTTATCAATTACGGGTTGACCTTAGGTTTGGGATCATGTGCGTTAGGATTTCCACGACTCATTAAGCATTAATTAGGAAGTATAATGGTAGGTCTTGCACTTGAAGCATAAGTCATAGGGGGAGCATTGTCCGAGTACCCCACTTCTATCGATTGCCTTACCTCTCACTTACTTGTGCCTCTCATTCTTGTTTCTTTTATTTCTGTTTACATCACATCTTATCAACACAATCATTATTCATTATCACTTGGTTAAGTAGCAATTTAGGTATTTTTATTCCCTACTCTCTGTGGATAAGATACCCCACTCACTTGGGATTTATTACTTCCACAAACCCGTGCACTTACGGGTCACACGCAAGGGGTGTTGTCAACTTTTTGGCGCGGTTGCAGGGGAGTAGGCGTTTAGAGATACTTTGCACTTTGCTATCTTAACTATTTATTTATTCATTATATTGTATATCTTCTTATTCTACCATCGTTCTAATTTTGTTTTCTTTATTTTGGTGTAGCTCTAGCTTATGACCTGAGGGAACCCTTCTATATTAATTGAAGGTGATCCCGAACTTGAATGTACACTCAGAAGAAGGGGTAAAGAACCTGTGTAAGAACCGTCGAATCTAGATGAAGTGGAAGTTGAAGGATCTGATAACATGGTAGAACAGAATGAACAATAGAGAACACTTTCTAACTATGCCAGACTATCAGTATTAGGGACACAATCTAGCATTATTCGACCCCTGATTATAGCTCCGAATTTTGACTTGAAGCTGGCATTCATCACGCAATTCAATGGTTTGGCCGATGAGGATCCAAACAACCATATTGAGAACTTCTTAGAAGTTTATGACAATCTGAAGATCAACGGTGTTACAAATAATGCTATAAGATTGAGGGCTTTCCTATTCTCTCTTAAAGGAAGAGCAAAGTAGTGTGATAAGTGTTTGTGCGATATGAATACGAAGCGTTCATTCCTTATGTTGAGCATTACTTTTCTCAGGTTTTTACACTAATATGTGTGTTTTTATGTTACTTTCGTGCAGGTAGGGTTGTGAGGCCAAGTATGAAGGAAAGAAGCCAATGTGGATTACAATGCACCGATTTTGGAGGGAATCTTGCTAAGGTTCAAACGCGAAGACATAGGTCGATGTGAGATGCTAGAGTGTGTGCCAACCTCCTCGTATTCGAGTTTGGCACATCCATTTGGAGGGGCACAAAGGCAGTCACACTCGAGCATTCCGACTTATGCACATAGAACAAGAGCTCCACCAACGTACCTATCATTGAAGAAGCAAGTGATCCACAACGTGAACGTGTGCCCGTTTGCGTTACTCCGATGAAAGTATGGATTCGGGAAGCTATTCAGGCCAGATACTGTAGCAAAGCAATGTAGCAACATGGTAGCAAGTATTGTAACAGCACTGTTCACAGCCAGCCTAGAAAATAGGAGTTCAGAGGATCCGCACGGGCGTATGGAAATTATCCACGCCCATGTGGAAATTTCGCACGGGCGCGTGAAGCATCCACGTCCGTGTAGTCGCTCGATTCCAGCCCTATTTAAAGCCGAATCAGCCCCAATTTTAGTATTCTTTTCTCTATCTTTTCCGCAACTTGAGAGAGGGCTTCGGCTAGGGTTTTGAGGGGTATTGGCTAGGTTTTTGGGGAGGTTCTATGGCTCTGACATCGCGCATCGTTTGGAAGAAGGTTATTGGGAGAGATTTCGTCGGCACCGATCCGGCGAGGTGTATCCTAGGCCAAACAAAGGATCCCATGCGACGAGTAGAGGACTCTCCACAAGATCATCGACACAACCATCGAGGGGGTTTCTTTATGGATTCATTGCTTTTTCATTCTATTTCTTTAATTGTACTTAGCTCCATGGAGGGCTAAACCCCTAGTGCGTACTTGGGTATTTGTGAACCCTAGGATGTATTCGTTTCTTTGAATCTCTTTATTATGCTTTCAATAAATTGATGTTTATTGTGAGTTCCAACCTTGAATACTTGATTGTATGAACATTTCCCCTAGAGTGACACTAGGGTTGAGAGTTCTTGTTGGTAACCTTGTGAGTGAGTGACACACCACGAGTGTTAGACAAAGCTAGGTTGGAGAGGGTTGAGAGGGTGAGTCGAGAGGTACAGGAGCGTCGCCTTTCCCCTCCGACGTGATAGATTCTACCTCCGCTCCTCGAGTTCTTTGCGATCATCATAGAGTGAATGGTCTAAGGGATGAACTTCCGTTGGGGCTTAGTTGCACGTGCAACGGAGTGAAGCGTTGAGGTGATCTTAGTATCTAGGGCTCAATTGTGGTTAGGGACCTTCCACCTGGACCAAAGGGTTAGGTCTATAATTAAGAAGAGATTTATCACTTGGAATCCCTAGAGCTCATTGCAACTCTATACGATTTCTCCTCCGGGACATGTATAGAGTTAGGCATGGTTGACCTTAGATTTAGGACTATGTAATTAAGGATTTCCATGACTCACCATTGCATTGATTAGGAAGCATAATAGAGGGTTCTTGCACTTGAAACAATTATCCTAGGCGGAGCATTATCCGGGTACCCCATCTTTATCGATTGCCTTATCCCCTTCTTTACTTTTGCTCTTTTATTTGTTGCTTTTATTGTTGAGAATTGAATCATTGTCACACTCATCATCATTAATCTTTCACATACCTAAGAATTGAATTAAGTCTTTTTATTTCGTACTCCCTATGGATTCGATACCTGCTCACCCGGGATTATTACTTCGACAAACCCGTGTACTTGCGGGATATACGCAAGGGGACCTTGTCATAGTGGTTACATTCTTTACCACAAATATCCATCACGACATGGAATGAAATGGTCGAAGCTTTTCTTGCAAGGTACTTTCCTCCGGGGAAATCGGCAAAGCTTCATAATGAAATATCATCATTTGTTCAGATGGAGCTTGAATCCTTGTTTGAGACATGGGGGCAATTCAAGGATCTTTTGCGAAAGTGCCCATAGCATGGATTCCCCGAATGGATGATTATTCAGACTTTTTACAACGGGTTGAATCTAAGTATAAGACAACTTCTAGATACCGCCGCAGGAGGTACAATGGGGAACAAGACCCCTGAAGTAGCCCGACAGTTGGTAGAGGAAATGGCCATGAATAGCTACCAATGGAATGCAAGGAAAAAGAAGAAAATAGTCGGACTCCATGAAATTAATGCGGTGACATCCTTAGCAGCCCAAGTAGAGGCATTGAGCAAAAAATTGGATATATTGACTTCACCAAGGGTGGCCGCTATCACAAGTTGTGATGGTTGTGGGGGTTCACATATGCCGTCTAATTGTCCTATTTTGATTGTTACTTCAGCCCCGACTAAACAAGTAGACTTTGTGGGTAATTCGGGAAGGGTACAAGGTAATCCTTATAGCAACACCTACAACCAAGGGTGGAGGACCCACCCTAATTTCTCATGCAGTAACCAAGGGCAGTAAAAGGCCATAGCACCACCGGGTTTTCAACAACAACAAGCCCCAAACATGGAGAATAGAGTTTCAGGCTTGGAGATCCGGATGTCCGATTTAGAGAAAGCCTTGACTAGATTTGTGCCATCATCGGATACACGGTTTTAATCAGTCGAGACTACACTTCGCAACCACACTGCTTCATTGCATAATTTAGAAAATCAAGTGGGGTAAATCGTGATGTCTCTATCGGAGTGACCACAAGGAAGCTTGCCAAGCAATACTAAGACTAATCTAAGAGAACATATGAAGGTGATCACTTTGAGAAGTGGTCGTGAGGTTGAGGGTAGGCTTCCAAGTGAGAAGACTAATGTTGAAGCGCCCGAGGTCGTGGAGGTTGAGGAGAGAGCCAACAAAGAAAAGGAGGTGGCACCCCTACCTTACAAGCAAAGAATCCGTTATCCTTCAAGATTAAAGAATGACCAAAATGATGAACAATACAAGAAGTTCTTGGGTCTATTTAAGCAATCACACATCAACATTTCTTTTGTAGAGGCATTGTCTCAAATGCCTCAGTATGCTAAGTTCTTGAAAGATCTTTTGACTAACAAGAGGAAATTGGAAGAGAGTGCATCGGTGATCTTAGATGCCACTTGTTCGGGGGTGTTGCAAAAGAATATGCCGAACAAGAAAAAAGACACCGGAAGCTTTGTGATACTGTGCAACATTGGCAATTTGGGTGAAGAGATGGCATTGGCGGATTCAGGGCCTAGTATCAACGTCATACTCGTATTCTTTCTTTCAGAAGCTAGGCTTGGGAGAGCCTAGGGCCACTTGGATGATATTGCAATTGGTGGACCGAACGGTGAGACATCCGAGGGGCATCATTGAAGATGTTCTTGTCAAGAGGACATGTACATATTTTCTGTAAACTTCATAGTGTTAGATGTCGATGAGGATGCAAATGTTCCTTTGATACTTGGGAGGCCCTTTTTGTGCACTTTCAAGACATTAATCGACATGAATGGTGGGGAGTTGACACTGAGGGTTGGAGATAACAAACTCACATACCGACTCACCTAAGCCATGTGACATTATCTTGACTTTGATGATACTTTATATTTTCTTGACACTACTGATGAGATAATTGATGAATATGTGCAGGAAATGTTGAATCCAGACATGTATGAGGGGTTGCTAGACCAAGAGGAGGATAAAGAAGAAGTAATGATGCTTGATCTAGAAGAGAAAGTACCATCTACCCTGGGGATTTTGAAGAAGGTGCTCCGGAAGATGAAGTGGGTAAGGAGACGCCACAAGAAACACCCCAAGGCTGTTAGGGATGTGTAAGAATGGAACAAGGTTGATGAACCCTTGTTAGGTGGTACCAAGCTCGACAACTCTCCCTCTACCTTCAAGAAACTATGTTAATCATGCTTCCAGTCATGGGTAAGAGGGAAACCTATATCTATGATCCCTCGTGAGGTAAAAAGAGGTACATCAAGCTAAGTGACGTTAAACAAGTGCTTCTTGGGAGGCAACCCAAGTCTTTACTGTTTTTCTAGCTTTTAGTTTAGAGTTTGCATGAATAAGGTTTTGAGTGTTTGGTGTCCTGATTTTTAGATGCTATTGCTATGATTTTCTCATGGATCTTTGGTGCATGCTGTGTTTTAAATGTGTGAGGTAAAGAATCTTGGTTGTTTGAGTGTGTTTTTCGTGTTTTCTCTAGTTAAAGTCGCATTGTTAGACAGGCTCTGAGTGTATATTTGTGTTCAAGAATTTTCTGTAGAGCCTGCGAAGTTTTCTAAGTGTCTAGAGGAAACACACGGCCGTGTGGAATTTCCGCATGGGCGTGCGTTTTGGTTCAGAGCTCATCCAAAGATGGCACAGGGGCGTGGACTCGCCCCTGTGAACGACCTTGTGAATTTCACATGTCTGTGGGTAATTTCCGCAAGGGTGTGTGTCATCTTGTAGAGACTGAGAATTTTTCCCAACAAGATACAGGTGCAAAGACTTGCCCCTGTGGATGACCCAATGACAAAGCACGGGAGTGGGTAATTTCCACATGCCTGTGTGGATCTCTGCAGAAGAGCTCTCCTCTATCCCGAGAATACACAGGGGCGTGTGTCTGCTCCTATGAACTTACCCTGTGAAGTTCCACTGCCGTTTGGAATTTTCCCACTGGCGTGGGAAACACTTAGAGAATTTTCATGGTTAGATAGAGGAGCCACAGGGGCGTGGAGATGCCTCTGTGGGTTGGGCGCATGGGCATGGGGAATTTTCGTATGCCCATGTGGATACGTTCAGAAGCATAAGGTGTTTCTTAAGATTGCACAGGGACGTGTGTTTACCCCTGTGGAGCTCTCCAATGGAGTCACACGGGGGTGGGTAATTTCCACACGCCCATGTGGATGTCAAGAATTCTAAGAGATGCGGGTTTTCATTAAAATCTCTTTGTGTTTCTTCTTTTTTTACATCTTCAATCTCTTAGAGAACACATTTAATCACTTCCCGGACCTCTTACCGTCGATCTAGCAAGGTTTTACACGAGTTTCCGGGCTGATTTTCGAAGTTTTCATCTTTTCCTCATCGGTAAGCTTTCATTCTCTTTTCTCTTTGCTATACTTGATGTTAATGGTTAAAAATGGTGAATGCTATTCCGTTGTTATGATAAGATGGTCCGTGCATGCTTAGAATGAATTTAGGGATGAAAATGTGGTGTAATTTTGGAATTTTGACATGTGGCCGTGCGGTTTTCACACCCCGCAGATCCACACGGCCGTGGGAAATTTCCACACGACCGTGTGGATTTCTGCAATATTACTTTGTGAGCTTCTTTGATCGTTTCTTCTTCAATTTTTGTAGATATGGCACCCCGGTGGAAGAAGCAAGCTGATAAGCGACCACGTGAGCCATCCCCTGAACCGAAGGATATGGGATTTACTATTCCTGAACACCAGGCACGATTTGAGAGGATGTCAAAGATTAGGTTTGGACAATCTCAGTTCTTAGATTTAAATACGCTGAGAGAGGTGCAGTGGGGAGATGAACTAGTTGCTGAGATCGAGAAGCTTTTGGCCGTAGGAAGCTGAAGAAGGTTATTGTCAATCCAAGATCAAGCTATCTGAGCATTGACGCTCGAGGTTCTAGCGTCTTTTCAGTTAGACCAGTCATATTCCAGATTCGATAGTGTAGACACCGTGCAGTTTTGAGTATTTGGGCATCATTGCAGTATGAGTGTCACACAATTTTTCAATCATGATGGGACTGTATGATAAGGCTTTTACTGACATGGAGGAGTATGGGGGCCTATTGACTGATTATCTGGCCAGCTTGACTCCTCAGAGTGCATACAGGATGTTATGTGGACAGGGTCAGTACGAGCCAGGGATGTTTAAGGCCACATGCATGACCAGACCGAGCTATATATATACACGCAGTACTTAATAGATCAGTGAGAGCACAGGTGTGTTGAGTCGGCGGGATCTACTTTACTTATTCTGGATGGTCCAGAGAGTATCGATTCATCTAGGGCATATCGTGGCCGATTATCTTCGTCATCATGGCCAATATGCTAGAGTTGGTGTTCTATTCTCAGGCCCCTACATCACCAGACTTATCATGGGGATGGGATTATTAGATCCTATCAGGGGGGCTGAGAAGGCCATTATCCCGACTCCACTTGGTATAGACACTATAAGATTGATGGAAATGATCCGGAGATGCGGACCAGGAGAGTATATGATGATCATGCCCCCTTCTGAGGTAGCCGAGGTCGAGGGTGACATCTAAAAGGGTTCACAGCCAGTGCTGGAGCCACAGACAGAATAGTTACAGGCAGATGCTTCCCCACAGCGCAGGAGCACCCACCGATTCAGATATTTTCTCCACCTCGAGCCCATGATCGATTAGAGAGGCTCGAGAGCGCTGTAGGGGCGCTATAAGTAGACTTAGCTGAGCTTCGCACTACATATGCCGTAAGCCACACAGAGGTGATGGCACGTTTTGATAGTCTACAGCAGTTACTCCAACATGGCACCTCACTCTTCATGATGCGACCTCAGACCCCTCCAGGCCCACCAGCCTCACCATCACCAGATCCACTGACACCATTCGATTATATACCACCAGTAGCAGCAGCAGAGCTGACAGCGGATGACACCGACGCTTGACGCATCTTTCTTTCTTTCTTGTTATTTCATTTTGTATTGTTGTTAGACTTGCACTACTCAGAAAGGATTTTCCTTTTGAGTATGTCTTTTATTTTCGTTTTGTTGTCTTGAGTTGTATTCATTGCCTTATGTTCTGTATACTCGAGTTGTTTTTGTTTGTATTAAGCTTCACTGAACCCTCTTGTGTATGCGTGTAGATAGTCTTGTCAGTATGGGAATTGAGAACTAGTCATGGACACGACCAATGTGGGCTGTGTGTGCTTCAAAACCCATTGGAACTTTACTCCTAAGGATTTAGCTCCCTTAAACGCAACACTAGGAGTCAGGGTATTGTTTCGATTACCCACTCCCACATACTTTTCTTGATTGCTATACTTTCTATGGAGCTTGCATGTGTGACAAGGTCCCCTTGCGTATATCCCGCAAGTGCACGGGCTACCACATGCAGATTCACCTGCGTAGCTCCTAGAAAATTATTGCATTTAGCAGGGGTAGATTTGAGCGTGGTGCTTCCTATAAACCATAAAATTGCTCTAAATTAGCTCCAAATACCTCAGATCAACTCCCTTTGATCCAAGTGCACTAAATGAGATCTAAATTCAAAATAATATCAAATTAAATAGCATATTGACTCAAAATTATCAAATATTAACTCAAAGTGCTAAAAATAATAATACGAGATGTATAAACAAGAACTCATTAACCATCATCCATTGTAACTCTAATTACTACATTATTTTGGAAATTAGATAAAATAACCATGTCTCAAGTGTAACCAAAGTCACAACTAAAAAAAATAAACAAAAAAAAACACAAACTATAAGGCTCATAATAAACATTTTTTGAAGTACATGGATGGAAATAAACATTGGAACAAAATACATGGAAATTACTTTTTCTCTAAATATTTTTCTATATATATATATATATATATATTTGCACTTCTTGCTTTATAAGTGTCACTTCACCTCTACCAACCAAAATGAATGAAACAATAAAATATATGATTCTTTTGAAAATTATAAAAAACATATAGACTAAAGTGATTTTATTGAAGCACATGGACTAAAAGAATATTTAATCCTTTTTGTTAAATAAGAACTCATGTATAATTTGTACTTATTTGGATTAACTCATGAAAAAAAATTAATATTATGTTTAAATCCAAAATTGGCACTTTAACTATTTTACTTGATCATAATACCTTTTAAGAATTAGGATATTATTTTTTCATGACCAATGTGAAAACCTGGGCTTCCTTTCACTTCTCCCACTGCTTCATATTTCCTATGTGTTGTTTATTTTCCTTGATATAAACTTGCCAGGTAATTAATTATCATCATGTTAAAGATGCATTCATGTGTTCAAATCGTTATGAAATATCAAAAAATTAAATAAAACAATCAAAGCCATTTGTGATATCAACTAATTGATTTGATGAACACCCTAAATTTAATTAAAAGGTCTAGAAAATCGCATCAAGATGTTCCTAACCCTTTCCTTTGATGTGACAAATCTATTCCTCGGTCATACACATGGTCATGTACATGACTGTTCACTCCCTAGCCCAAATTCCCATCGAGAAGAACATGACAGTGTATATGATGTACACACCCGTGTATATCCAAGAAGTTATAGAGCATGATTTAGAAGAGAACACAGGCCAAAGTGATGCACACATCCATGCATCTCAAGAGCTGAAAAGAATAACATCCAGAGATAAACATGGCTAGATGAAAAAGATACACTCCCATGAACAACATGCAGTGTACCCAAGGAATCGTGGTTTTGATTTGCCCAGAAATCTACATGAGCAAAGTAGTTACACCAATGATCACTTTTAGATTTCCTGACCAACTAGCTATTTGCTTGTAATGATGTTGCCCATCAGCATATCAATGGTGTATGCCTTTCCTATGTATGCGTGCATGATGTTAGACATTAGTGACCAAGACTTGTACTTTAGAACTTTTTGCAGACTCATACTGGCCTTGTAGAAATTGGCTTATAGGTGCTGAAGATAGAAAACATGTATGGAGCATGGGAATATAAGTTTGATGCTATTCACAAGACATTTTCACTTGTTAAAGATAAATGGTATGACCTTTTCATACTGACCATTGCTACAATGATATTTACTATGTAAATGTGTGAGAAAAGTTGGTCCAATTATCATCAGCTTTATTGTTGACAATACCAAAGGTAAGATAAAATAAAAGCTTTCTTTTCCATCTTTCTCAGCTACTCCAAGTAGAATGTCACCATACTTACCCATTAAGTGTGTACCATCTAAAATGGCCTTTATTCTTTTTCGAAAACATGTAATAATGCTAAAGAAAAAGAAGCTCTCTTAAATTGATTGTTGTCACTTGTGATATTGATAACACTTCCATGATTATTTGCATGCATACACTTGGAATACTAGAGTAAGAAGTTGTAACATACGACATCATTCCCATGAAGGGTCTTTTAGGATACTTTCTATATCAGTGTTGTAATAACAAATAGAGGCAAGTAACAAACTACTAGGAGAAAAAAATAAATAATTAAAAAATAAATTGTAAATGGAGTAAAACAAACACATGGATATGTTGAACACACAGCATAAATCGATACACATAAGACATAAACAATTGTAATGTAGATAACCACATCATGTACCCTTCAAGGTGCACTTACACAATTATGTAGACCTAACTAAATGTAACTCACCTTATTGCAATGTAAACTGTAAATTCATAATTCATATTAAGTGACCAGGTTCACTATAGATACACAGCTTACATTGCAAATGATGACTCCATGGAGGCCATCGAACCTTTCAACATTACTCGTATATAGGTTAACCACATTTTTCTTGTAGGCCTAGTTCATGTCAAACAAGACATGGAAATCTTCATCCCTATTCACCTAGCATAACAGGCCCTCATGGTAAGGGATGGGTTTATGCATTTTAACATCCCTAACTTGAGTACCCAAACATTCACAAAGAGACCCAACCACATTCTACCAGCTTCATAAAACTGTAAACTTTAAATATGTGCTTCTCTTTGTACATAGCAATCATGATAAATGAAGTCATGATAAGTACTTATTTATACATATTGTAGCACATCACTTTCTCTATATTGAGCATGACTTTGATTAGATATTTTCACTAATATCATGTGTTTTGTGTTCATTTGTCCAATCATGGAGTGTGAAGGAGATTTGAGAAAAAAAAAAAGCAAAGATAGGGGTGTGGAATTGACACACACCTTGCGAGTGCATACCGCAAGTGCACGGGTTGTTGAAGTAATAAACTACCCTTGTGAGTGGGTAGTGGTATCTACAAGGAATAGTGCTCCAAAGCACAAGAATTGTTATTTAACTATAGTTAAAGATGATTTATGAGTGGTGTGAACAATATCAATGCAAATAGAAATAAAAGTAAAGAAGAAAGAGACGCAATATAATAATAAGAGAGGTTATCGATAGAAAATGGGGAACATGGACATTGCTCACCCTAGGACTATTATTTCAAGTGCAAGACTGATCATTATGTCTCCTAACTGATGTCTAATGAGTCGTGTAAATCCTAAGACACATGATCCCATACTTAAGGTCAACCGTAACTAACCTCATACTATGCCCCGGCGGAAAGGGATACTCTTGACGCCTCACACTGTGTGGGGTTGCATGAAGATTTGGGGACTCCAAGTGATAAACCCTATTCTCTAATATAAATCTAACCCTTTGGTCCAGGTGAAAGATCTTTAGTCACAATTAAGCCCCAACACTATGGATTACTTCAACACTTCACTTTGTTGCTCATGCAACTAAGCCCCACTGGAGTTTGTCTCTTAGCACTTCACTTTATTGTGACCGCAAAGAACTCTTGGAACGTGGAGGTAGGATAAATCACATCGGAAGGGAAAGGGGGCGTTCCGCTACCTCTCAACTCACCCTCTCGACCCTCTCCAACCTAGCTTTGTCTAACCCTCATGGTGTGTCACTCATCCACAAGGATTACCAAGATAGATTCTCAACCCTAGTGTCACTCTAAGAGAAAATCAATTCAACAAGCATTCAAGAATGGAACTCAATTAAAAACATCAATTAAAGAAGTATAATGAAAAATCAATGAAACAAAATCATCCTAGGGTTTACAAGTCCAAGCACCCACTAGGGGTTTAGCTCTCCATGGAGCAAGATACAATCGATAATG
Organism: Dioscorea cayenensis subsp. rotundata; assembly: GCF_009730915.1. Lineage (NCBI taxonomy): Eukaryota > Viridiplantae > Streptophyta > Magnoliopsida > Dioscoreales > Dioscoreaceae > Dioscorea > Dioscorea cayenensis. The sequence continues at coordinate 15,329,616 of NC_052476.1, read as the reverse complement.
AAATAAAATGTAAAAGCATGCAATCCATAGGTAAAACCCCCTTCTAGTCCGTATCGATGGTCTTGTGGAGTTGCCTCGTCTTCTTCAAGGGTTCCCTCGTCAACCCTAGGGCACACCTTGCCGAATCAATGCTGATGAAAGCTCCCCCAATAACTATCTTCCGAAGGAACACGGTTTTGAAGGCCATAGAACCACTCCAAGGACCTAGCCAAAGCCTGTCCAAACCCTAGCTGCAAGTGCCTCCAAAGATGGGGAAAAAATGAGAAAAGGATTCTTCAAAATGTTTGAAATCGCGGCTTAAATAGGGCTGGAATCGGGCATCCACACGGGCGTGTGGAATTTCCACACGCCCATGTGAATTTCCAGGAAACTGATTTTTTTGCGGATTGTGAACAGTAACTGCTACATTGGTTTACTGCAGTAAACTGCTACAGTACTTTGCCAAAATACTACTGAATCCATACTTTTCATCCAGGCCACATGAATGGGCACACATCCATGCGGTAGATCGCGTTGCGTCTTCAATCCACATTGACGAAGATTTTTCTAGCATTGCACAAGTTGGAACACGTGAGTATGACTATCTTTGTGCCCCTCCAATTTGTATGTTCGCTCGAGCACAATGGAGGTCGGCACACACTCACATGTCTTTGAGTACAACTTGCATCTTTACGTTTGTTCAATCCAAGACTTCATCAAAAATTGCATCCACGATCTACTTTTGGTTCATTTCTTCCACACTTGTCTCCACAATCCTTCATGCACAAAAGAACACAAATACACATGTATAAATGATAAAATTTGAGAAAAGTAATGCTCAATGTAAGAAAAGAAGACTTCGTATTACTCTTACACAAGCACTTATTAGGAATATTTTTCTGAAGTTCTTTTGCAAGCCATAGGAGTGAACACATGGGCATGTGTGCTAACTTTTGGGAGTTTTGCATCCATTTGGACATTTCTGGAGAGCGCAAGGGCAGCCATATGCATGTGTATGATTTTGAAATGTCAATTTCAGCCATATCAAGAGCTAGGAAACCACACACCTTACCACACAGCCATGTGCCCTCACATGGGGCACTCACACGCCATGTATTGTATCAAATTATTCTAATATACTTTTGTAGTAAGTTACTATAGTAATGGCAAAATAATACACGACATCCACACTACCATGTGGAACCCATATTTTTAGGTTTAAAAGGTAGTTTTTGTGAGTTTTATGTATCTTTTTCTGCAAGTTTGAGAGGAGAAAGCATCTAGAATTTGGAGAGGAGGTCTTTGCACTCAAGGGAGTGTTCCTTCACCAACTTTCATTGATTCATCCATCATCATAGATATTAGGGGAGTCGCAGGTGACTTGTGTCAGAGGAGGTGTACCTTGCTTCATTAGAGAGATTCTTGAAGATGTTGGAGTGGCTCATCATGACCATCATCATGGATTTAAAGATGGTTTTCTTTATGGATTTTATTTATTTTCATTCATTGATTGATTGGATTTTGTATTGCTCTATGCGAGCCAAACCCCTAGTGGGTACTCTGGAATCTAATCTTGTATCGACTTTATGGTGCTTCATTTAATTGAGTTTTTATGTTGAGTTTCAACCTCGTGTTTTCATTACCATGCAATCCCTATTTGCTATACTTAGCTTGATTATGTGTTCTAATCTCCCTAGTGACCAGAGAGATCACTACTAGGATTAGATTTACTGAGATTGAAGAGGGTTGAGAGGGTAAGCTCGTGAAGTAGTGGAGCATCTCTTTTCCCTTCTAATATGATTTACCCTATATTCGTATTCTAAGAACTCTTTGCAATCGTATGTGGTGTGAGGGCATCGAGAGAACTCTCATTCGGGATCTTGTATGAGATATGGGATCTTTCGCCTAGAGATAGGGTTTGATCTATTTCCTAAGAATCAAATTTATCACTTTGGATTCCTCGAACTCCAAGTAGTCATATATGGTGTAAGGGGTTGAGAGAACTCTCCATTGGGACCTCATAAGTGACTGGTCGTCTATTGCCTAGGTAAAGGCTAGGCACCGGCGTGTTATAAACCATTTTCTTGGACTAATACTATAGCATTTTTGGCCCAATATTGTAGCTCTTATGCAGACAGTAGCCATGGTATTGTAGCAACCCAAGAATTCTTTTAAAAATTTAAAATTACCTCTTCCAATTCCCTTTCATCCATGGACTACAAACCTTGGCCTTTGATGGTTACAAGTAAGTAAATGTTATGTTTTCATTAAATTCATGATTCATTTCTTCATCTTAACCCAAGGAAAATCTAGCTTTTTCTGTCTTCATGTTTTCTCTCTTATTTTCACTAGATCTATAGAAGTAAAGATGAGGAGAAGAAGCAAGATGAGTGTGTTAACCATTCCCTCTTGACCTTTTCTAATTCTTATGCAATAAATTTGTTTGATTTGGTGTTGACTTTATTTGATTATGTGGAACTCTTGAGCTTGTTAAGTTAAATTACCATATTATGTGTATTTTGAAGGGTTATATTACTCTATTTGATGATGTGTACTCAAACTTCAAAGTTTTGTATGTATGATGGCTCATCAACATCTTGTTGACTAAAACCTACTTTGGTTTGCAAAATCAACTTGGTATTTATTGTTTATGGTTTTATGAAAATTAAGGACCTTTGGGAGCAAGTTAATGAGGTGTTTATATGCTTGATTATAGATTTAATTAAATGGTTTCATGGACAAAAAAGATGCATCATTGCATCTTGAAACTCACGCCATAAACCTTTGACATCAATCACAAATTAATCTCTAACACTAACTCAAGCCATTAAATGGTTTTAGACTTTCAATGACATATTCATATGCCCACACATGGGGTGGGGACAAACACAAATATTTTAATTATAATTACATTTAAACGCACAAATCATTCCTTGATTATACATCTCAACATACTTATTAGCTACTAAATTATAATTTTTTCTAATTTTGTCACAAGTTTACTATTAAGTCATGGGTAGGCAGTGACACAACATAAGTAATATATGTACAATGATACACAGACATAAACCAATGGGATATAAAAGAGGTGACCCGATGGAACTTGGGAAATCTTCTAATTAAACTCAGTGAGCAAGGAGAGGGACTAAGGAAAAGACTAAAAAGCAAAGGAGAGTCCGGCATTTCAATAAGTATCTAAGTGTTATATTGCTATTTATATTTTTTTCATTAAATATGGAAATGTTTATTTATTCAAAATTTTAATAATTTTTTTAAGGTGATATTTATAATTTTTTTAAAAATAAATTTGTAAATGCTCATTTATTTAAAATTATTGAAATTTTGATAAATTATTATTTTCACTTGTTTTGTTTAATTATTTTCATAATATGTAAATGTTTATTTAAGTTGATGAGCTTGTATTTTTTAATAGAATTGTTGAAATTTAAATATTTTATTTATGTGTAAAATTGAATATTAATTTTATTTATTGAATATTTTATTTATAGGACATGGATAAATTATTAATCAAATGCCTATGGAGTGGAGAGTTATCTAATACTCGTAAAACACCATACTGCTCTGAAACAATTTTTTATTTCAATTCTGATGACATTGTTAGTGACCCGGGACTATAAAGACTTTGAAGTTGGGATTAAAGATCAAATTAGAAGGGAATATTTAACTAAAGGCCCATGTCAACCAATTGGCCATAATTATCCTCAAAAAGAATATGGTAAACAAAGAAGGAGCTTCCAAGATGCTTGGTTTAAATAACATCTGTCATTAGAGTATAACCTGACCAAAGATGCTGTGTTTTGTTTTTGGTGTTATCTTTTCAAACCAAGTAGAGGAGGTCGAATAGGGGAATATGCTTTCGCAAAAATGTGGTTCAATAATTGGAAAAATGCATTAGAAAAATTTCTAGAACATGTTGGTAGCACAAACAATGCCCATAATGATGCCATACTATAATTTCAAAGCTTTTAAAATCATAGGCAAGACGTTTCACACCAATTGGATACACATTCACATGAGATGGAGGTTGCATACCGCATTCGTTTAACAGTCGTTTTGGACGTGGCACGCTTTCTATTAAGACAAGGTCTTACTTTCTGTGGCCATGATGAGTCCTCAAGTTTATTAAACAAGGTTAATTTTTTTAGTTAATACAGTGTTATAGCCTACAGAATGAAATTGTTTGGAAGACAGTCAATCAAAATACCCCTGGAAACAATCAAATGACTTTTACAAAGGTTCAAAAAGAGTTGGCAAATGCATGTGCAGCGGAAATCACACATACTATTATTGATGATATTGGGGATAACTATTTTTCACTTATGATTGATGAATCCCGAGATGTCTTAATGAAGGAGCAAATGGGAGTTGTTTTGAAATATGTGAATAATGATTGATATGTGATGGAGCGATTCTTTGTTATGATTCATGTGCTTGACACATCTGCTATTTCTTTGAAAAATGCTATTCATTGTATATTTGCAAAACATGGGTTGTCTCTTTCCAAGCTAAGAGGATAGGGATATGATGGGGCCTCAAATATGAGGGGTGAATTCATTGGTTTTGAAAGCATTTATCCTAAGAGAAAATCCATATACAAGGTATGTCTATTGTTTCACTCACTAACTCCAACTAGTGATTGTTGTTGTTACTACTGATAATTGAATTATAAGTGATTTTTTCCAATATGTTATTATGATTGTTAATATTGTCAGAGCGTCATGTAAAAGAAAAGACCAACTTCGGCAACATCATCATGATAGGTTGGTTAAGCAGTTGGAGAATATGGAGATTGCCAGTGGTAGAGGAAAAAAAATCAAGAATCCAGATTAGCAAAACTAGGAGATACTCATTGGGATCACATTACACTACCATTCTTCAACTAATCTCGATGTGGACTTTAGTGTTAGAGATACTCCAAAATGTGCATAATGATGGTGCTTCTAATGATAATAGAGGTATAACGACAAATTTGATAGAAACAATGGAGAGTTATAAGTTTGTTTTTGTGATGTACTTGATAAGGCATTTGTTGGGGATAACAAATGAATTGTCACTTAACTTACAACATAAAGATCATAATATTGTTGTAGCTATACATATAATTAAAGTTGTGAAAACTCGGCTTCAAGACATCAAGGAGACAGGATGGGAGCAATTTTTTTTGGAGGAGATTTGCCTCTTTTGTGAGAGAAACTCTATCCAAGTGCCTAATATGGAGGATAATATGAGAATCTAAGATCGTTCTAGGCACGAGCAGGGGAGGAGAACAAGTCATTATTTATTTTCACCATTATCTAGTTAAAAATTTTTTTCGAGGTTGTTATTTTTTATATTTATTATGTTACTATAAATGCCTTTAATTTAGTTATTTAACAATATTTTTGTATTGATTTTAGCAGGTTATTGATTTGATTGCACAAGAAATGCAAAATTGTTTCCCAAAAACTGGCATTGAGTTGCATCTTCTTGTGTCATGCCTTGATGCAAAGGACTCGTTCTCTAAATTTAACATCCACAAGCTCCTCCATCTTGCTGAGCTTTATCGAGAAGATTTCTTAATGACTAAATGCATGATGCTTGAGGATCAACTTACTACTTTTATTTATGATGTGCAGTATAATGAAGGCTTTGCAAATATTGGGGATTTGGGAGGTTTTGCTTAGAAAATGGTTGAAATAGGTAAAAGTGTTATTTTCCCACTTGTTTATCGCCTTAGTGAGTTGGCATTTGTTCTGCCAGTTGCAACAACTAGTGTCAAGAGGGTATTTTCGGCAATGAATGTTATGAAAACTGATTTACGCAATAAAATGGAAGACAAGTGGATGAATGACAGCTTGGTTATTCATATTCAGAGGGAGATTTTTGCAAATATTGATAATGAAGTGATTCTACAGCATTTTTAGAAAATGCAAACTCGTTAGATGTAGTTACCTCCTCTCAAGCATTTTCAGACAAGTGATTTTTGCAACTATTCATATTCCACATTAGCTGTGGGAGTAGTTCCAGTTCAAATGTGCAAGAATAGTTGTTTTACACCTTTTCTGATATCTATATTTGAATTATGTTTGTTTTAATTAAAAATTGTATTATCATATTATTTTATATTGCATACAATTGCTTTGATGGATGATTTTTTTTTTTTTAACATTTTTTTAACAATTGCTTTGTGTTATGCTAGAATTCACCAGTGGGGATTTTCTTGATGCATGCAAGGTGTTTGAGAAAATGCTTTTGAATATTTAATGTTAGCAATAATAACATGGTTGTGAGAAATGATGGTAAATGTGATGTTGGTAATGAAGTGAAGGTGCAATTAGAGGCCCTAGGATGGTTGTTTAAATTAAAGAAGATGGTGATGGCAATGTTGATATTGAAGATGACTACGACATTGAAAATGCTACTGATGATGGGGTAATACTAAGGAAACCCTAAATATTGGGTGTTTGAGCTTGGGCAACTTGCATATGTTGCCAAACTTGGTATGTAGGGGAGTTGTTTAAACTTGTGTTCATAGGAAGGAGGTTGGGAAGAGAAATATATGGATGCATTTGTGATTTTATGAATTAACTAAAAAGAGTAGGAGGAAATGTGTGTGCTAGCATTTGGGAAATTATGATTTTTAGAGTAAATTAATGGTTTATTGAGAGAGATATGTGTATGAAGGTTCATGGCTAAACCTAGTAGAGTGAGTAAAGGAAGTTGGTTAAGTTATAAGTATTGAGGTAAACTAATGATGTTGAGATGTATATCCCTATAGATTTGATGATTTTAAAGAAGTTTTAAAGAAATTTTATTTACATGGCTTGGTTAAATCCTCAATAAAAGGTTTTAAGGTCATTTATAGATGCTTATGATGAAATCGGTGATCAATAAGGCTGGTTCTGGGTGTGTAGAGGCCGCATGGTTCCACTTGGCAACCATGCAACAGCTTGCGGGCAAATGCAACCCTCATGGGGTTGGCTGGAAGCCATGTGGCCACCATACATGTCGCATGGAGCCATCATGGTACTATGACACTAGCTAGATTTCTTCAATTCTTGTTCCTATGTTAAATTTTGGATTGGTCTAACTTCTATTGTGTTAGGATGAGTTAATATTGGATTTTGTTGTGTGAATCTATGGAGTTAAAGTAAGGAAGAATTAAATTATGGACTATAGATTTAAGGAAGAATTAAATTGTGGATTTTAGATGATGCTATTGATTATTTATACTTGAAGGTGAATTTACTTTTATGCCAAGAAGTATGCTTGATTATAAATAAAAGAGGTCAGAGATATTGGTGAGAGATGACATTTAGTGAATTTATATATGCGGTTTTGGATGATTGTCTTTATGAGCGATTTTGGGATTAGTTGAGTTTTGATGTGTATTCAAGTTTAGTCTTGATGTCATGCATTTGGAAATTTAATAGTGATGGATGATAATGTTGGAATTTGTTAGAAGAAGAAGAAGGTGAGAACGAAGGTCTATTAGAGTGGCCTAAGTTCAAGCTTGCTTATGTTGCTTTGGTTATATAATCTTTTCAAGTATGTGAGATGATGTTGTTTCCATATTAATTCAAGTAAGAAGGCTTCGAGTGGTTGAATAACCCTTAAAGAGAGAGCACAATTGAGAGATGGTATTTAAATCATAGTTTATGTGTATCGGTATTTGTGGTCTTGGTGTTGATGTTAAATGTGGGTTGTTTATTGTTATTAGAGTTTGATAGAAGGTCTTTGATGTTGTAGCTTAATATTGTTATGGAAAGGTGGATCTACTCTCATTGGTCATTTTATTTTGTATAACGTGTGATTCTATTCATACAAATTATTCGGGTACCACTTTGTTGATTTCTATACTAAATATTTATGACATGTTTCAATCTTGTTCAAACACTTGAACCATTATTTGTTGCCCAATTGGGATGTTATTGGATTTATAGTATGAAAATCTTTTGTTTCTTCCATCATCAATCTATATAGGTATATTTTGAAAAAGCTTGTAATTTTAATTTAGGAGTTAGCTTGAAGTTTTATTAAAATGGCTGAAAGAATTATAAGCATATCATTTTGGCATTTTCGAGATTGAGAAAGTATTCTATCAAATGTAGTGGTTGTCCCCATGGTCCTATCTATAAAGAGGCGGCATGGATAACTAGTTATTTGTTTCCCTTTAGGAGGCACGTAGGGAGCTTGAGAGGGCAATGGGAGGTCTAACACTAAATAATGAGACACCATGGGCACCACACAGGGATCTCGTAGACCAACGCCAAGAAGGACAATTATTTTGTTATACTAAAAAGAAACAACCTTAGTGGTTCCTAATTTGGTCGCGGTCACAGCTAGGTTTGAAGATGACTTTGTTAGGTAGCCCAAAAATTAACATTTATACATAGGCCTTAAACTCTATTTTTAATATAAGTATGCAATTGTGAGCTTGATAGCTCTTGTTGGGGATTGATTGTGTGTTTCAGTTTGGAATGATTACACCAAACTTATATTTTTTCTATGAGGAAATCAAGAGTCTTTATAAATCTTTGCACTGGAAACTTATGTTTATATATTTTCATATGTTCATATTGCAACCATGCTTGGTACAAGTAAAAAATACACCTCCACTAATATATTTATGCAAATTTTAGATCAAATTGAGAAACAACACCGAAAATCAAATTCTCATAAAAATCCTCATTCCATCATAAGTATCAAATTGAACAAATGAAAATTATCCAAAGACTAAAGTGATAATTTTTCTTATTGTATTTGGGTTTAAGGGCAAAGACCAAAGTGATCATTTTTATTATTATTTTTGGGTTTAAGGGCGATTCAGGTGTAGCTCAATGATTTAAGGTTAGTCTTCAACATGTTCTAAGCGCAAGACAATAACAAAACCAGTATTTCCATCGCATGGCGGAATGGGATCATCTCTAACCTCGCATTGCTGCCATTCCATATCTATTGTCATGTTCACTAATAATAATATAACTGATTATGCCTAATTAATCATTAATGATAAATAATATAAATTAATTATTTTGTGTAAAAATTTAAAATTATATATATATATACTTAATTAAAAGGTATGACCATTTCCATGCCAAACCATACTTACCAATGGCCGGTATTATTATTTAGTTTTCACTTCTGTCGGAATTTTAAAAAAACAAAGAATAATAAAAAAAAATAATAAAAAAAATATAAGATCTTTTAAGAATAAATTTATTATGGGCTTTACCACTTAAAAATAATAATTCAGCAAGTCTTTAAATAGGCAATACATCCAATTTATAATATCTAAACTAAAGAATAGAAAATCCAAACAACTACAACATAATCTAAAGTATTAATTAACAATTTTGAATTATTCTCCAACAGTTTTCACTTCATGAAAGTCAAACGAGCAACTCAATTTACAAGCTGTCATGGAATCTCCTACTTGTTTAGGACAATATCCAGTTTTCTATTTTCCACAACTTAGTATTCATCAACCAGTCACTTGATTATTAGTGACAACAAAATTGAACTACAATGCAAAAAAATATTTAAAGCTGATGAAGAAATAAGTTATATCAAGATTTTGGAATTGGAAAAAACAAAATAAACAAAGCAAAAATAGAAAGAAAATAAAACAGAACACGAAAAACAATACTTAAGATCAAGGCATGCAAAGAAACCCTGGACTTTTGCAAATGCCATTATCCAATTTGTCAAGTTTTGCCTAACTTGCCTGATCCTAATTATAAATTTCCCTCCATAAAAATATACAAACTTGCTTGAAAAATAGTATCACAGTTCAATGTCAAAATTCAAACTATTTGCCTGTTCAATCACAAGAACAATCTGTCCCATATCCAGCTTTTGCACATCTAGAGGCAAAGAGCAAGGATTGCTGCATCAAAACCATCCAGTGAAATTTCAGCTGGTAGCTTCAGAAATATAAGAGCAGACAAAAATAGAGGATGCCCAAAACATGGATGCTGTTAAAAATTTTATAATGGTTAACAGTAATAGAGTGAAAATAATGATAAAAAGGGAAGACAAACCACGAACAAACTGTCCTTTTGCATACAGTCGGAAATAAATTAATAAATGAATTAAAGCCTAGACTGCAATGGCAGAATGAAAGACCATGCTGTCTAGAAGATCATCTTCAAGAACAGGGCAATTATTTTGTACTGATACATGCACAAGGATATGTAACAAGAAAAAAGAACCTTGACACCCGGGCCACCATATTCAGTATATCCAACCACTAAGGGGTCAACTAGAAACCAGAGAAGCCAATTCTAGAGTTTCTGAAAAATATCAATAAATTCATGAACCCCGCACCATTTTCAATAAGTTGCTCTTAATTTTCCAATGCAGCGGCAATTTTCTTCTGGATGAGCTCCACCCCCAGGCGTGGAGATAGTCTTGGAAGGGTTTCCTGCAAAAGTGATTACGTAAGCTGCAAAAGCTCAGGTTATAACGAATGGCAGAAACATGTTAAAAACAACAGTCAATTATTTCTCTCTTGGTAGAGGAAGCTAGATCCACAATCAATGCAGCATACGGCATCCCCATCATCTATTTGCAGACTTCCAATACAAATGGAATGAATCAGGATTCTAGAATTATTTTTCTCATCAGTAATAAGACAAGCCTAGCATCATGATGAAACAGGAATTAAATTTTACATTCTAACTGACTTACTGCCAATTGATCTCCCCATATACAGAACCCAATCATTTATCCAGTAGCAGTCACTTATGCCCTGCCTAACATTAACAGTTTCCAGACAACCTTACAGGAAACACCATATCCCATCATCTTCACCTGCTAGTCCTATCTGTGGGCCTTTTCTTGAGGCATTTGTCAGCAGAATACTGTGTTGTAATTGAATAATTGAAAACACCAGATGGTGCTGATGCCTTTTTCCTTATTGGGATGATCTACTAATTATTTTTCCTTGGACTGGAAAAATTCAGGTGTTGACGCTCTATGGTACCCTAGTCCCAATATTCGAAAATTGTTTAGGTTGCCCTAATGCAAGTGCGAACTTAATTAATCATGTGATCTACATAAAAATGGATAACCCTCCTGTTCCTCTCTTTCAAGTGCAAAACAAAGTTGTGATCCGTCCTCAAAACTATATCCATATATTGTTTTCAGAATTTTGACTTTGTTAAAAATCTAAACAAACATTGTCGGAAGGCAAACAAGATATTTACAGCAACCAATAAGAATATATATCATATAGTCACTTATGAGTTCATGGCGGGCTTAGGTTCAGTGCCAATGGATGAAAGTCGTAACTGCTAATAGACCTAGAATATATTATCAGAACCACATGACGAAATACATTTTACCAAGGTTATGAAGGCGAAGAGATTTTTACTGCAGTACGAGGGGCCGAAGGGTATGCATGCACAGAAGTCTCTCTCAAGAGTTGCAATGTACTACAGCTCAAAATGGAAACATGTTAAACCACCGTCTGTCACAAGTCACGCATAGCTCATGTTTATCTCCACCTCCCTTTTATGAGTAAGCTAAGCTCTACATCTTTGCTGACCCTTCTTATAGGATGTCATAAAAGGATTTCCCATTTTAAAATTCCTTGAGGGCTACTCGTGACAAACATCAAATGTAATTGGTTATACAGATCATACAGAACACCACTACACTACTTATTGGTTAACAATAGAAGAATTCCAACAGTATGGCATAACGGTAAAAGTAAAGGTAACCATACCCAGAAGAGAACTAAATGTCTGATCCTTTGGAGGTTTAAAAGCTCCCATGTTTCCATCCAAGATAAAATGCAGGCTAGCATGAGTTAAAAACACTATGCTGCCAAAATGCAATCAAATTGCAGTAGAGAACTTTGAAGCAAATTACTAAAGGCAACTTAAACTAACAATGACAATTATGTAAAGGATATCAAAGAAAATTTTTACTATAAAAAATGACAATATAGTCCCATGTGTTAAAAACATTTGAAAACCATCTGAATTAAGTTTAAATAAATTTAAAAAAACCATGCACACTGATCATAAAATCAAAGAGGACAGCCTCCCTTTCTTCTCTTATATGCATAAGGTATAATAGCTGAGCAAAAAAACAAAAACAATGAAAAAATGTAAAATGTGCAACACAATGTACCAAGTCACAGGTTAGTGGAATTATTGTAAGGGCAACCTAGTAGGCACAAAGATAGTGACCTATCCAGCAACAAACCATGCATACTGATCATAAACATTGACGAGGAAAGCCTCCCTTTCTTCTCTTATATGCATAAGGTATCAATTAATAGTTGAGCAAACCAACTTAAACAACGAAGGAAAGTAAAATAATGCAACACAAGCTACCAAGTTACATGCTGGGGGAATTATTGCAATGGTAACCTAGCAGATACACAAAGATAGTGACTCATTCATCCATCCATCCATGCATATATACATCAAACTAAATGAGGCTTAGAAATAAAACTGCCAAATGAAGCCAAGCTAAACAGTTTGAACATATTTCAAACTAAAATAAATAATTTATCTAAGCATCTTAAACTTTGGCAATAAATTCATGGTTAGATAAATATTATAGATTTAGCAGGTATCAATTTTATTTGCCATGACGGTATCAACAGAAGATTTAATATTTTTCTCCATGCAACAGTTGTCCACATCATCAAACTCATACCCGTGCTCATGAACTGAAGCAAAGTGACTTTTATTCCTAGATTTCTTGGGAGCAAATTTTATCATTGTCAATTTAATATTTACATTGAGACACAGTTGCAAATTTTATCAAACTGGGAAATTAGGCGCTAATCAACCAATTAGCAATAAGACATTCACGTTTGCCTATTCTCCAAACAATCCAAGTAATACCACACCAATTACTCACCCAACACCCAAAAGGTTGAAAGCCTGAAACCAATTCAATAGGTCAAAGGCACACATAGGACCTGCCTGTACAATATTAAAAGTTTACGCACTGTACTTGCTATTTTTCTACAGTACTAATGAATCATTAAGAGGATACCATTTTCAAACGCATGGTAAATTAGCGTCCAAACTTATATTATTCAAAACTTACATAAACATATAACATGTTAGACAAGTTGCGAAAATTAGAAAGCAATTTCAAGCTTAGGGGTGCCAATTGATCAAGCTAATCAGGAGTAGCTTGAGCAGCTCAAGCTTGGCTTAGTGAAAGCTTGAGCTTGGATCTAATTTTTGAGCTTTCAAATTGATCGAGCTTGGTTTTCAAACTCGAAATTAATTTTGAGCCAAGCCACACTAAATCGAGCTTAGCTCAATAGCTTGAAATATATAAAATGTATTATAATCTTTTAAAATATGTAAAATATAATATTATTATAAAATGTGTTATTATATTAAAAATATTATATAATTTATATTGTTGATCTTTAAAAACAAAAATTAAGCTATAAATGAGGTTTTGGTTACAAACTAAATCTATTCGGATTTGTATTCTCAAAAATAAATACGTTCAATTTTTAATTTCAAGATAAATTAAACCAGCCCAAGCTTTCAAAATTAAAATCGAGCTTGAGTTGAGCTACTCAATTTCGAGCCAAGCTTGAGTTGGGCCCAGCCCAATCAAGTTCAGCTTGTTCACAACCCCGTCAAGATAGAACTAGGGGTTAAAAGGCATTCTATGTATCTAAGGTACTTGTGGTTTTTCTTGGTGATATGTGTAAATTAGGTAGAGCTTTCACTCATATGTGTGTGTGTGGGCACACACTCAGATAGTTAGTTATAAATATATGTACAAGTATGTTTAAAACTACCGCATTCATAAATTCATGCCTTAATTTATACAATGTATTAAATAGAATAATGCAAAACTATTTGAAGTTATTTCAGAAACAAAACTTATTAGTGATATATAACATTTATAATCTGCATTCCATGCAATATGAACTACTTAGTTGATAGTTTTATCAAATGAAAAGTATGGCACCACAAATAATAAAAAAGAAATAACCAAACCATTATATTCAGATGTCTAACAATCACGTGGAGAGACCATTTCAATGTTGATCAAGTTTATTAGGTAAAGGAAAACCATGGTTGCATTAAATTCAGTCCCTAAGTTTGCTAACAGGCTCAATTTGCCCACCAAAAAGTCAGCCATTAGTGGAATTGAAAATTTTTAAGTAGGAATTGTCTTAAGTTCATAAAAAAAGATTAAGAGATAAGATTTGGAAATTTTATGTAGTATAAGGGATCATGAGAAATTCTAGGCCATCCAATTGTATGGAATGACTGAATATCTATTACTTTTGTCTAAATAACATAAAACTCAAAGTAGATGGATAATTGGATTTTGGAAGAGGAAAAGATCAAATATGATAAATGGTCTGCCAAGCTTGTTTCTTCATCCATCTAGTGCCAGCCATGAGCAATTACTATGGTGAGCTCAAATAGATATTATATCAGTTTTATGTGAATCTAATACATTTAAGAAATAACAAATTAAGAATTTGGACTAATAAAGGCCTAAGGCATTTCTCGGCATACAAAACAATAATAGAGGAAAAGCTTGCATCTTTCCTTTAATATACATCTTGGGTCTTCTATTTATCCCATAAAGATATATAATACACACACACATATAAAAATGACAATCAATAGTTAAACTTAAAGCCAATTTTCCTGCATCCAAAACTACATGCAACTCTTGAACAAGACATTCACTGGAACACTACGTTAGACCGAACAAAAATGCTACATCCTAATAACGATATGACAAATATCATGACTAAGAAAAGCTTAATCCTCCACAAACAACTACCTCAAGCTCCCGCTCAAACCACAAAAAAGTAAGTTCATCAAACTTCCAAAACACGAAAAGAAAGGGAAGATCTTTAATTCATGCAAATTATACACAATAAGCACAAGAAAAATGCAAAACAAGTTCATCACTCACAATGATCACCAACAAAATCAACCAAATTATAAAAGTACCAAGAAATGAATCAAATAAAAAAGAGGAAGGGACCTCAGTGCCATCAGGGAGGACGCGAGCAAGCACGGGAATTTCATACTGGTAGAGCCTCTCCCACTCGGGATTGCCGGAGATGTCACGAATCTGGAGATTGACGGAGCAAAGAGAGTTGGGGCCTGTGAGGGAAGAGCGCTACCTGGAGTTTCTCCTTGAGGCCTTCGCAGAGGCAGCATCCCGGCTTGGTGTATAGCACTAGATGGTTTTGCATGAGGGGCTTCGGCTCGCCGGAGGTTTGGCCGGCGGTGGAGCAGGAGGTGGAGAAAGGGTGGGACGGCCATCTCTTATGGACACGAGCGGCGGCGAGCGAGGTTGGACGGAAAGATGATATCGCTGCCATTTGATTTGATAAGAAAAATCTCCATCAGTGTTTCTATTTGTTCTAACATGTGAGAGTGGGTTTTTTTGATTAATTATTTTGTTCAATGTTGTCAGACCCGGACCGGCCATGGTCTGGCCCGGGATATCTGATCGATCCCGAGTATTAAAAAGCCGGTGTTAGCACGGTGATCCCAGGGCGGTTCAACCGGAAGCCGGTTGGCCGTACGGGTCAATCAGTCATGATGTTTAATTTTTTTCTGATATTTAATAATTTATTATTATTTTTACTCATTAAAAACCATAAAATCGTGTATATTTATTAATATTAATTTATAATTTATAATCAATAAATAGAATTATATATATATATATACCAACAAAAAAATTAACATTTAAAAAAATAAAAATATATTAATGTATTATATAAATACTTTCTAAAAAAATTTAATTTATTGAGAAAAATAAAAACAATAAATGAGTGTAATTTTTATTATAAAAAAATATAAAATTAAAAGTATTCTAATTAAATAAAAAAATATAAGAAAAATTTAAAAACAAAAATAAAAAAACTCAATTGAGATATAAAAAAATTAGTGAATTAAATTTCTTATTTATTTTAACAAAATCAACCAATAAACAAATAAATAAATAAATAAATAACAGAGAAATTTGATAATTATATATTAATATATTAAATTTGTAAATATTTAAAAAAATATAAAAAAATAAATGACAAAAATTAGAAAACTCTCATCTGTATATAAGGTCGTTTATCAATTTAAATATCAAATTTGAGTAGGTTTTTATAATATAATTATGGATTTAATATTATATTTGCTTATTATTAATTATTATAATATTTTTTTATATTTAATTATTGACCCCGGTTCAACCCCGGTTCAACCCTGACCCCTGGGCTTAGCCGGGTCTGACAACCTTGATTTTGTTTATATAAAAAAAATGTTATGAATAATTGTTGAAATTATGGAATCCTACACCAATTGATAGTACTGTAACAGGTAATGCTACTATAACAATGAATGACACTGTAATAACCGCCTATATCTATACTGTAGTAGCCGCAAGCCTTGTAGCAACTACTCATATTTTACCGTAACAGCATCCAGCAATGTATTATTCTACCAACCAATATATTTTGCACAGTTGGATCAATTTAATCCTAACCGTTCGATTTGTATAATGAATAACTATAAATATTCACCTCATTCTTGAAAATAAGATACAGAATACGAAGAAGAAACAAAAAAAAAGATGAAATAGAAGCAAGAGTGTTTGGTATAGTTCTTCGTTCTTTTTATGCTTATTTTATATTGTGGAAATACATATTTAGCGCTACATCCTTAGTGCCCAAGTATTGGGCCTCTAAAACACACTTTTGCATAGACTCCAAATAGTGAAATTAATGGCTAGCCTTGGCTTGAATTTTAATTTTAACTTTTAAAAAAAAGCAAAGCTTGAAATTAATGGCTAAATAAAGAAACCCTAGACTAATTAAAGGGAAAATTACTATTCACCCCTCGTAATTTTCAAAACTTCCCAAAAACCCCCTTCAACTTTTACACACCTCGGACAACCCTTCCGTTAGTGTTTAACTTCCCTTTTACCCCCTACCGTTCACTTCAAATGGGTCCATGTTGTGAAATCTCATTTTTGCCCTTGAAAATGGTGGGAAAAAAGCGCCAAATCACATCATGTCCAACCTTTTCAAGGGCTTTCTGCTTGCTTTCTGATAAACAATGCCTAGAAGTTGCATTACATCTTGTTCTTCTCCTCATTTGGTTTGTTCGATTTCAATTCTGCCAGTTTCGTAATACGGTGAGAATCTCTTCGTTGCTATCACTTTGACCATTCTGCGGGAGGATGGGAGTAATAAAATTTATAAACAATGGATGTTTATTATGGAGGGTTTTTGTGGTAATGATAGATGTAAATCTGTTTCAGGAAACGAGTCTGGGTGAAGTTTATCATACCCGAAATATATAAATCGGTTTGTCCAACAGAAAATGAAGTTGATTTCCAGCGGATTGTCAAGTGCACTCCATCTTCAAATGAGCTGTAGTCGATCTTGTTGTCGAGACAAACGATGTGCCATGGTAGTTCTTCTCATTTATGGTTATCTAGTTGTATATGTTAACACACTGTTTAACTCTTTGCTATTCTCTGTTTAAATATATTACATATTTGTTTAAGAATTGTCGTCTCTGTTTAAATTTGTCTTTACCTATTTAACTATTCATATTAACGTATAAATATTGACCTAACGTGTAAATTCTCAAAGTCTCTGCGTAAAATATTGATCTTTTTTGTTTGAACTGAAGTGTTGGCATGTGGCATATGGCAGGTGGCAGGTGGCAGGTGGCAAGTTTATGATATCCCGTGCAGAAGAATTAATGACGGCATTAATTCTTCTGCACGGTAACATAAATATCCGAAGACCCGTTCGTTGTGATCAGTCAATCTTGGTCCACTGTGTGTTTCCCTTTTTTCTCGGATATGAAGCGTCAACCTGCTTGTGGACTTCACACCATAAATGACAAGGAAGAACCCTTCCCATGGACAACCACTCCTCGTCGTCCTCATCCTCCTCCTCCTCTCCTTCTTGTGTATGATATTCGCTGGAGTCAGACCAAAATTTGAAGATCATCTCTACCTTAAAGGATGTCTCATGATCCTCCTTATCTTGAGAATCAATCAGCAATAATCACGTCACAAGTTAAACTATCTTTTCTTGCCCAAGTCGAAATTCCCGCATAATTGCCTAAATGCATAGGATTCTCCAGCGGTAGATGACGGGCAAGCAATTAAGCGGGCATTTCGACTTGGGCAAGAAAAGAAAGTTTTCACTTATTGCTTGATTGGGGAGAATTCTCCAGAGGAGGAAGATCATGAAACATCCTTTAAGACGGAGTTGATATTTATCACTTGAGAATTGTTCTCACCCTTTAAGAACTTTTCATCAGTGTACAAATATTATTTTCTTTGTTTAACTCTCAGGATCTTCGCTTAAGTCAGACCATGACACATTGATTAATAGACATTTTTATGAATGTGTTTGCTTAACCTTTTTTAATGTGTTGTGTTCTACGTTGTTCAGGTTCAAGTTGATGCGCATGTTATGCAACTGCCGTGAGCATTCGAATGTACAGATACTTGGTGAGTCAAAGCCGAAATCTTAATAGACAAACGAGGGTCGACTCGCGAGTGTCCGAGGTCCGAGAAGACGTTGTAAATGTTGTAAATGTTTTATTTTAAATGAAACAAACTTATTTGAGTATGAACTTCTGATATTTAATCAGAGGCCATTGTAAATGTTTAAATATTTTAAACAAACAAACTTATTTGAGTGTCAACTTGTGATAACTTGTGAAATTTAAACAGAGACATAGTAAAAACAATTTGAGAAACAAAATATGGCATTGTAATCAAAACAAAATGTTAAACAATAATCGATTTACTCTTTAAACAGTGACAACGGTGTTTAAGCAAATACATAAAGATATTTAAACAGTGTCCCAGGAGGTACCCAAGAGGTACCCATCTTCAACGCGATGTCAGTGAAAGCATTCAATTTAAACAATAACATATATTTCAAAACAGTTAAATCACTATATTTAAACGGTTTATATATTCTTTAAACGATATAGAAATTATTTAAACAGTTAACCGTTAGTTTAAACACTATATGTATTGGTTTAAACATAAAAAGCTTGACGTTTAAACAGAGACTCATGATAAGGTGAGAATTTTCCTTCGAGCGATGACAATATGGCTTCCTCGCGACAATGTTGGAAAGCGGACGCCAACTTCCAGACAAGGATGCCCGGCCGAAAAGTACAATGGATCTAATAATATTTGTCTCTTGGAATTACCCTTTGTCTGTCAGTTCAAGTGGGTCCACACTAGTTATTTCCTTTTTTGCCCTTGGGATGGAGGGAAAAATACCGCCCAATCACATCACGTCTAGTCTAACTTTTATGCATACAACTATGCACTTACTTGTTTGCCTTTCTGATTGATGTTTGTTCTTTACATCTTCTTCTTCTTCTTCTTCTTCTTCTTCTTCTTCTTCTTCTTTTTGTTCTTCTTTTCATTTGGTTTGTACGATTTGGTTTTCGGCCGATATATTATGTAGAGTTTTTGTGGTATTGCTAGATACAACGGGGAGGGAAGAGTGCTAATGTTCACGGCTCAGACTTCTTGGGAGTTGGTGTTAGCTAAGATATGTGAGCGATGTGGTCTCGAAGTTTCTCTTGTCAGGGTGAAGTTTATCACACCCGATGGATATAAAATGGTTTGTCCAATAGAAAACGATGTTGACTTCCAGCGGATGTGTCACGTGCACTCCATCTTCAAATGCGCTGTAGTTGATCTTGTTGTCGAGATAGACAATGTGCCATTGTCGAATCCTAATGAAAACGAGTTTTTCTCATTGTAAGTTCCTTCTCTTTTATTTGATCCAGTTGTATAGGTTCATTATTGTTTAAGTATGTCGATCATTTGGTTAAAAATCTTGTATTATTCGTTTAAGTTAATTGTTCACTTTGTTTAACTATTTAATTTAACGTTTAAATGTTTGCTTTATCACTTAAAGCAGTCTATTCTCCGCTTAAAAATACTCGATCTTTTCATTTAAGCTGAAGTGTTGGCGGGAATTCGATTACTGCGAGCTCCCTGTTCAACCTCATGGTGACCCTGACGGTGTGGGATGTCTTCCTTCCTCGTCAGATCATTCTGAAGTGTTGTCATTGGATATCGGATAACGTTTTGACGGTGTTGAACATTTCAGGGACGTACTTCAAAATTTTGCAATCAAACGGAATTTTGACTTCAAATTCATAAAGAATGAAAAACATTGGGTGACTGTGGAATGCGCTGCCGATGGTTGTCATTGGCGCCTTCATGCATCAAAAGAGTATAATAAAAATACTTTCAAAATCAAAACAATTAACCCGTCACACACTTGCGATGGTGGAATAGGTTCGGCGTCACATCCGAAAGCGTCCAAAAAATGGGTAAGCGCACGAGTGATTCAGAAGCTCAAGGGACCGACCCTTGTACAAGGCCATCGACATTCAGAAGGACATGTTGTGGGAAAATGGTGTCCACATACCATACAAGCAGGCTTGGTTGGGAAAAGAACATGCCCGGGTGGTCCTCGAT
Source organism: Dioscorea cayenensis subsp. rotundata (assembly GCF_009730915.1). Lineage (NCBI taxonomy): Eukaryota > Viridiplantae > Streptophyta > Magnoliopsida > Dioscoreales > Dioscoreaceae > Dioscorea > Dioscorea cayenensis. The sequence goes on along the minus strand of NC_052476.1, from coordinate 15,309,126 downwards.
GCAGTGGCATCTCCAGCTACGATTTGTTGCTTTGGTACGTGGATAAGGTGGCTGAGACAAACCCCGGCAGCATTGCGATCGTGGTAAGAGACGGTGATCGTTTTAAATCTGCATTCTTTTCTTTCAGCGCGTGTATTGTGGGATTCAAGAGGGCTTTTCAAGCCGCTGCTGTTTCTCGATGGTACCCACCTCCTTGGAAAATATCGGGGTACTCTACTGGGTGCCATATGGAAAGATAGAAACAATGATTTTTTCCACATTGCCTTCGGTATTGTCGACAACGAGACCGATGCCAATTGGACTTTTTTCATATCCAAGTTAGGCGATGCTTTATACGAGGAAGAAGATTATCATGAGATAATTACCTTTGTGTCCGACAGGTCCAAGGGCCTTGTGAACACAATTGCGAGAGTCTTCCCTTCTTCGCCATATGCAAACTGTCTTCGACATTTGGAGGCCAATTTTGTGAAAGCCAATGTCAGACTTGGGAAGGTATTGAGGGAGGAGTGCTGGTCTATATGCTTTCGCATTGCGTGGGCATCCACAGCTAAAGAATTCGATGATATCGTGAATGAACTGCAGGCCACATCATCCGAAGCCCATCACTGGTTGATTAATAAATCGAATATGGCACATTGGTCGAATTATCCGTTCGAGAGATGATCGTTGGGGGTGAGATGTATTCAAATGTCGCGGAGTCGTTCAATGGTTGGATCAAAGAAGCTCGTCATTTTACCGGGTGATGAAAATGAGTCGACTCCATAAAGAGTCTGCAGAATGTTGATTTACACTTAACATTTAGTGTTACCCTTTAAAACTTTTCGTAATTGTTTAATTATTATTGTCTGACTTTAAATATTAATTTAATCCTTTAAATATTTTCGCTACTGTTTAAACCAGTTTACCAATTATTTAACCATCACTGTCTTTGTTTAACCTTGTTTGCCAGGTTCAAGTTGATGCGCATGTTATGTAACCGCCGTGAGCAAGCGAACAAATGGGAGACCTACTTATGCCCAGACATACATTCGAAGGTAGATATAATTGTCGAGGATAGCCGAAATCTTCGTGTTGGTCATTGTGTCGATGATCGTTACGAAGTGATCGACCAATGCAGCAACTCTGTAGATCTTGCCATCAGAATTTGTTCATGTCGAAGGTGGCAAGTTTATGGTATCCCTTACAAACACATTTGCGCTGCAATAATACAGACAGACATCAACATTCATCGATTTATTAGCGGCTACTTCACTGTCGACAATTACAAACTGGCGTATAAAGAAGTTATATTCCCCATACCCGACGATGACAAGCCTTCAGATGGAAATCGTGAGCTTCGTTTCTGACCGCTTGTGACGAGAAGGCAGCCTGGGCATCTTAGACGAAAGAGGATCGAGTCGCAAGCGTTTGATGTCCGCGAGTTACATTGCAGCTGCTGCCATGGATCCGGTCACAATCGTAGATCTTGTAATGAAACTGTCGCTGACTAGGCATTGTAAATAAGCTGATTGTAAAGAGAAACAATCTGAATTGAGTGGCGACTTTTCATATTTAAACAGATAAACTCTTATTCTTTACGGTGAACGCATTTATTTAAACAGAGACAGTGTTATTGTAAACAGAGAAACTGTAATTTTAAATATTTCACACTGATATTTAAACGATAGCTGGTAAATTTAAACAATGAAACTGAAAGGTAAATAATGACACTGTAAGTTAAACAATGAAATGAAACTGAATGGAATTTAACCTGCTTTACAATTGAAAACAAACAAAATTTACATTGAGATATACAAGTCATGTTCTTCGAAAAAAAACAATGAATTGCATTTGTCCTGGTTTACATTCGAAAACAAAATTTACATTGAGATATACAAGTCCTGTTCTTTGAAAACAAAATTTAACCCGCTTGCGACGACCCTCCTTTTTCATGGACGCCAGCTGCCCTCCCCTCCTTAAGTATGCGGGAAATATACTTTAATCTCAGGTAAGGAACATCTATCTGCGGTAGCCGTAGCTTCTCACAAGCGAGTAATTGCTCGATAAACCGCATGACATAGACGGCGCAATCGACGCTTCCTTGTTTTTGTCGTGGGGTTTCTATGTCGTGAACTAGTGGGTACTTTGAGGTCGCCAACTCGCCGAACTCCATATCAACACAAATGTCGAATAGATTCCGCTGTCGAGATATGCAAGTTGAGATTAGAATACCGATTAAATACCAAACACTATTAATCAGACATAATTTATTAAAGAACTTACCATGTCCAACGCGTCTTTATCGTACCCTGCGCATGAAGAATAATGCCTGTATTCTTGTTTATCATTGTCAAGGACGACGACATGGAAGTGGTCATTCATGATTATCGGGAGGATGACAATTTGAACTTCATGCAAGTTGCGCACAGCATCTCCGATCATAGCCATAGTGGTTTCATGTGCGTCGTCCTGCTTTGACATAAACATCGCCAGCGGCCGTGTGATGGAGGCGCGCTTCTTGTAAGGATATAGCACTTTGCTCAGCGACTTTTGTATTATGGATACAAAAGCGTCCATCACATCATTTGTGACCATCTCCTTCCCCTTAAGCAGAGTGTATAGTTTGTCCTGTGTGGTGCTGACAGCGTCATTCTTCCACACGACAGTACTGAGGTTAAACGATAACAGATATAATTAGACCATATTGTAAATATTTAAATGATATAGACAATTTTCAAATGATATTATAGATAATTAAACGTTAAATAGATAAATTAAATGATAATATATAAACATTTAAACACTATCATAAAAACTTTAAACTTACCTGTCCATAGGGCAGTTGAGGAAGATCCTCATCAACTCCTGCTCGTATTTGTTAAGACGCGATTGGCCAACCCATTTTTTCTTCTTCGGAACAAAGACTTTCCGAGCCGTCTCGTCCCATTTTTAATTGGCCTTGATCATATTTCTCGTTGCTCGGTCGGGGTTCTTCAAGCGGCATTGTTGTTGAGCCTTGATGGTGTTCAGCACCTGCAGCATCTTCCTTCGATGCGGGGACGGTGACAGCATCAATCGCAGACACATCCTTACATGGTTGTTGTTGTTGTGGGATTGTGTCTGGCTTCGATGCAGGGATAACGACAGCATCAACCTCAGACATATCCTTACATGCTTCTTCTTGTTGTGGGGTTGTGTCCTGCTTCGATGCGGTACTGTCGGCCATAGACACAGCCACGGCAACAGATTCAACGATCTTCTCAACCGTGGCCACGGTAACAGCATCAATGGGAGACACACCCTTAGCTTGTTCTTGTTCTTCCGGGATTGTGTCCATCTTTGATGCCGCACTCTCGGCCGCCGGTTCCACCGGGTCGGGGATTTCATTAACAAGATAGTAAACGATCTTCTCAACCGCGGCAACGGCAACATCATCTACGATCTCCTCCACCATCATGGCCATGTCATCAACGGCGACAGACTCAGTAACAGCATCAGCCGCCGATGGTGTTGCTATTGTTTTATCGTCAGCCGGCGGTGGAGACAGAGGCAGTATTGTTCTCCTCTTTTTCGCAAGTCTCTTCGAATGTGGCCGTCTTAGAATGACCACCCTGATGATGTCGTCGTCGTCAAATTCCGATGCCTCGTTCGTCCCGGTGCTTCATTTCTTTGGAGGGACGGCGCAGTCGATTGTGAACGTCCTTCCAGTGCCTCAACCCAAGCGATAAAGCAAGGAAACTCAGTCATCAATATCTGGCATGCCTGCATAAGAGTTGCAGTGACATCTTCGCTTAGTGCCGTCGGTGGGGCTGCCACGGTCGGAGGGGCTGCCACAATTTTGGGGACTGTCGTTATCATGGTCCGTGGGTTGTTGCAATTTGGCGGGTTAGGGGAGGGCTTCTCCGGTGTCGAGGAATGCGTGCGCGTGGTGGGCTGGAAGTAGGAGAACGGCGTCGAGCTCGCACGATAGAGGCTGCCTTCTCATCCTGCCTTCAAGCAAGTGGTTCCGAAGCAATAGCATCCATCCGTCGGTTGGCCCCAACAAATATTTCTTCTTCAGCATTTGCCGGAACCAGCTCAGGAAACTAACATATGTAAACCAAACAATTTCAGCGAAATCATTCAGTTTAAACTATAAAAACTATATTTAAACAGAGTTTTTATATATTTAAACATTATAGAATATATTTAAACGGAGAACAAAATATTTAAACCTTTATGAATAAATTTTAAACTGTAAATAATAAAGTTAAATGCTAAATAAAATGTTTAAACATTAAAGACTTCTATTAAACATTGTCCATGATTTATTACCTCTTTTCCTTCGAGCGATGACAAGCTGGTTTCTATCGTCGCTTGCTTCCAGTAAGTACTTTCACCGTAGCACAACATCCTTGGGATCTTGCCGAAACGGACTTTCTTTCCGATTTCTGTCAGCTCGTAAAACCAGACGTTAAGCGCGACCGAACAACCCTTAATATACCCGGTGTTGGTCTTCTTCCCGGCGCATCTATATTGCACTCGAGCGGCTACTTGTGGAATGTCCTCCATAAGCCATTTGTGCGTCGCCTGCGCCCATGCGTATCGCCCCATGGCGGGTAGATCATCGACATAATCAATGATCCAGTTCGTAACCGAGCATGATGTATTTGGGAAGAGGACTGTACCCATGAGGTACACCATCAGGAGTTTGACAAAATTTTCTTCTTTTCCCCTCTGTCGAACAAGTTGAACAAGAGTGCTCTTGATGGAGTCTCTGTGTCTCTCGTAGGTTTTTGATAAATACCTCCCTTCGAACATTGAGCGGGTTTTCTTCTTCTTAAACATGACTGCGTCGCCATCGCAACGTAGATCAAGAACGAGGGCCACATCTTGAGGCTTTACAATAGAGAATCAAGAAGGGCCCTCTCTTGGAATATAGCTTCCAGCTCAATGAATGCTGCAAATGGTGTCCTTCGGATGATCTCCTAGTGTCGAGGGGTCATGTTATCTTTCAATTCAGCTAAGGTCTCCACTACCGGTGTCAAATAGCATCGCCCATTAACTAGGTTGACCGCCATAATCACAAGCCTGCGACAATAACAACACATTCAACATGCAGTATTCACAAATGTTTAAGCGGAAATATAAGGTTTTAAACGGTAACCTCTCAATTCTTAAACAGAGATATCAATTGTTAAACAGAGACCTAGTTTCTTAAACAGAGACAACAAAATTTAAACGGTAACATTCCATTTCTTAAACATAAACCTCATTTGTAAAACTGCAACCATATCAAATGAAAGGGGAAATGTACATTATAAATATTACACAAATCATAACAATCGAAAAAACTATTTTGATAGTGTATCAGATGAAAATGCAAAAACAAAAACAAAACCCTAGCCCAGAAATTGCCTCTGAGACTAGCAAAACCCCGATCAGAAATCCCCTGAGACTTCAATATCTTCCAACAAAAAGCGAAGCACAAAAACAAAACCGAAAAAAATCTTTCTTTATATGAATAGTTAACATTAAAACCATACTCAATACCTTAGATTGCAAACTTATGAAATGCCAACTACTTGCATCGGACTTCTCCTTGAGATACTCGGGTGGAAAGGGAAAAAACTAAAATTACGGAGGTCGTAGAGAGACAACTTCGGAGACAACTTCAGAAATAGAAAAGCTGAAGATGCGAGTTGAGAAAAAAATCTATGTATACGGCTCCAGTAAATTCCCCTTGGGGTTACCCTACGGAAACCCCCCCCACTTCCTCTCAAACCACCGAAATGGCTGCAGCCACAACTCCCCATGCAAGGGCATTTTCGTCCATAAAATTTGAAAATCACTCCATTGACATCCGTTATATGCTTTGGGGGTTTGAAAACCATATAGTTTAAAAGGAAGGGGTTTTAAGGGATTGCAAAACTAATGGGGTGTTTTTGGTAATATTGCAAACTTAGGGGTTTTTTTGGCAATTTCCACTTAATTAAAAGGTGCAAAAGTAAAACCCTATGCTTTCACTTTCTATGCTTCTTCCTTACTTAGCCCCTTCTCTTATTTATTTTCACCCCCACCCCCTTTCCTTCTCTTATTTATTTCACCCCTTGTGTTTTACTTTATTATTTTGAAAATCTCTTGAATCTTTGTGTTAGATCTTCATCTCCTTGGTGTTTGGTGCGGACCAAGTGAGGCTTGGAAGTGATGAGGGGATCAGTGGTAATGTTGATGTTCCTTTTTCTCCAAGCAAGGTAATTTGTCATAGTATTCCTTTGCTAAATTAGATCATGGCTAGTTTGTATAAATTCATGGTTTTTATTGCACTAATTGCAATATGATGCACTAAGGAAGTTGTGAGTGAAAATCATTATTGTGAGTGGAATTTCTTTTGGTGTGCTTAGTTGAAGTAATTTGCTTTGTGGACATGTGCTGGATTATTTGTGTTTGAATTTAAGTTTGGGGTACTTACTCAAGAATTGTTTGCAAATCTTAGACACATATTTACTCCAAGCCATGGCCCTTAAAAGACATAGAGCTTCCACATCATCCAAACTGTTTGACAGTTGTCATTTTGTAGATTTAGAAACATCTAATAGATTTCATGAGTATGTAGTTAAGAGAAACCTCATCCCTAAACGAGGATTAAAAATGTGTTGTTCTTATCAAAGTTAAATATTTTTAACTATTTGGGATTAAGGATGGGAAGAATTTGTTCAACAACCTAAGGTTGTATGTCGTTGTTCCTTTAGTGAGCGAATTTTATGCAAACATGGATAAATCTAGTTTAAGTGTCTTTGGAAGGGAAAAATAAGTGAAATTTGATCATTCCACCATCAATCGATTTTATAAACTCCTAGATATTGACATTGATAAATATAGCACTTATATGAATGAGGAATTAATTTTAGAAACAGTACTAGAGGCTTGGGAGATCAAGAGCTTAATGGACTATGCGAGGAGATGACCCCCTATCATTTTAAACTTTTGAATTGAATAACTTTAACAAGGCTTGTCTTAGCTTCATTGGAGCCAAATTGAAACCTATGACTCACTTTAGTGATGTTAATAAAGAAAGGGTAATTTTGCTATATTCTATTGTCATGGGTAAATTAATTGATGTTGGAAAAATCATTCAGCAATCCATTAGACACACTAGAAGAACATCCACAATTGGCGGCTTGGGACACCTTTCTTTGGTCACCACTCTATGTAGAGAGATCGATATTACATGGAAACAAGATGAAGAGTTATTACACCCTAAGAGTCTTATAAATATGAATTTTATAATGACATTATAAAGTTAGGATTCACCATTTGCAAGTGACAAAGGTACTAGTTCCTCTAGGCCATCTAGACCACCAAGACCCTTGTCATCTCAATCTCATAGGTCCATAGAGGAATGATTTCATAAATTGGAGTGGAAACTAGAAAGCTAAAGGGTAGAGTTAAAACAAATTTTTCTCATCAAGTACCATTTAACTCTAGCCTTATACAGTTGTTTAGTCAATGAGGCTTAAACACAAACTCCAATATAGTTCAGTTTCTCGCACCACTGACATTTTAAGATTATTCACTAGCCGAGAATGATAATTCTGAGGCCAAAAATTGACATATACAAGAGAGTTTAATATCTTATATATATATATATATATACATATTATTTCTTTTTCTTTGGGACATTGAAGACCATGGTTTATTTCAAGTTTGGGGGTGGTGTTGCTTATTGTGATTTCTTTAGTGAGATTGATTAAAGGTTCATTTGGTTTGTTAAACAATGATGGCCTATGATAGAAACTGTAGTGACTTTCTAACTTAGGAAAATAATTGGTGCGTCTCTTTTTTTACTACAGTGCTTGTGTTGCTCTAATTTGATTCTGTTGCATTCTTAACACACCTAATTATGCTTACTAAGTTGTCCAAATACTTAGAGAACATGTATGCAAATTAGAAGCTTACTAAAGCATTGAAAGGCAACAAAACTAGCTAGTTAGGTCATTGTTAAACAAAAATGGAAAGGAAGGAGGGGGTGGGGACAAAAACAAAAAAACGCTATCACCTTTTGATGTGTGAAAGCCGCATCCCAAAAGTCAGATACTTAGTAAACCTGCCGAGAGAAAGGGCTATCTCATGAGATGTGTGAAAGTTATTGTTTTAAAGAAAAAATAATAATAAATGAAGTGAAAAAAAATTGGTGAAATATATATAAGTAAATAAGTTTAGTGGTTCAATTAGAAGTTAGGTGAATTCTTATTTTTGAATAAATCAATCAGGGTTGAAGGATAATGAAGTAGCAAAGACTAGGCTCACATACAAGTATGGAATCTTAAACGTTGAATTTTATAATGACATTATAAAGTTAGGATTCACCATTTGCAAGTGACAAAGGTACTAGTTCCTCTAGGCCATCTAGACCACCAAGACCCTTGTCATCTCAATCTCATAGGTCCATAGAGGAATGATTTCATAAATTGGAGTGGAAACTAGAAAGCTAAAGGGTAGAGTTAAAACAAATTTTTCTCATCAAGTACCATTTAACTCTAGCCTTATACAGTTGTTTAGTCAATGAGGCTTAAACACAAACTCCAATATAGTTCAGTTTCTAGCACCACTGACATTTTAAGATTATTCACTAGCCGAGAATGATAATTCTGAGGCCAAAAATTGACATATACAAGAGAGTTTAATATCTTATATATATATATATATACATATTATTTCTTTTTCTTTGGGACATTGAAGACCATGGTTTATTTCAAGTTTGGGGGTGGTGTTGCTTATTGTGATTTCTTTTAGTGAGATTGATTAAAGGTTCATTTGGTTTGTTAAACAATGATGGCCTATGATAGAAACCGTAGTGACTTTCTAACTTAGGGAAAAATAATTGGTGCGTCTCTTTTTTTACTACAGTGCTTGTGTTGCTCTATTTGATTCTGTTGCATTCTTAACACACCTAATTATGCTTACTAAGTTGTCCAAATACTTAGAGAACATGTATGCAAATTAGAAGCTTACTAAAGCATTGAAAGGCAACAAAACTAGCTAGTTAGGTCATTGTTAAACAAAAATGGAAAGGAAGGAGGGGGGACAAAACAAAAAGCGCTATCACCTTTGATGTGTGAAAGGCGCATCCCAAAAGTCAGATACTTAGTAAACCTGCCGAGAGAAAGGGCTATCTCATGAGATGTGTGAAAGTTATTGTTTTAAAGAAAAAATAATAATAAATGAAGTGAAAAAAAATTGGTGAAATATATATAAGTAAATAAGTTTAGTGGTTCAATTAGAAGTTAGGTGAATTCTTATTTTTGAATAAATCAATCAGGGTTGAAGGATAATGAAGTAGCAAAGACTAGGCTCACATACAAGTATGGAATCTTAAACGTTGTCATATTTGTTCTACAGTTGAAATTGTAGACCATTCTTGAATGTTTTCATGGGTTTGTAAAACCCAACTTTGAGGCCGGAGTTTCACTTAATATTGCTGTCAGTCATATTGAGTAGTTTTTCACCTCTATATTTATGATGTTTCCTTGCTTTCTTTTGCATGTGGACGTGCAAAATTCTAAGTTTGGAGGGTATTTGATGAGTGAAGGTTTTTTATGAATGAATGAAGTTGTTTTTTTTTTTCATCAATTATGAGTTAAATGAGATTATGCTCAAGCATGAATAAATCATTCTTACCACACCTAAAAAGACACTATCACTAATACATGCTAGTAGCCATGATCAAAATATGCTATAATTCCTATAACCAAAATCATGGCTATCAAGGTATAAATTAAAGCTTAAGAAAGCTCCATCACCGGAAAAAGGACAAACAAAATTCCACAACTAAGAACACCTTAAAATCTTGCCTAAATAAAAGCATTGTATATCTGAAGTTGATAAAAGCACAATGTTGTTTTTATTAAACCAAATCACATATATGGTTATGTACATGAATATGAATTTAAGCTCTAAAATTACACCAACTTCTCCAAAGCTCTAAGTGTCATGCCCGACCCGCAAGATAGGCTCGAAACATCACCTCGATAACCTGAAGAAGGGCGAATAACACTCTAGCCTCGATCACCGCAAGGCATCAGATTTCCAAAAATCATATAACTAGAATTCAAAGAAATCGAATATCCAACATTGAAGCATAAAATAGGGTACTAGTGCTACAAGGGTAAATATCCGTAAAAGATGATAACAAGTTTCCACAAGAAATACAAACCACAAAATTAGAACAAGGTTTCAAGAAGAACCAACATGAGATACATAAAACATGAACAAAGGGTTTACAAGTGGGAAGTAATCCTTATACAATGCAACCATGATCATAAATGAAACATACATAAGATTCGAAGGATAAAGACATGAAGCATTGCCAAGCAGCACATCTAATGCACCGCCACAAATCGGTAAAGTTGGGAGAGGTAGAGAATAGGTGAGTAATAGAGTTACTTAGTGAGTGGATAGCATAGTTCTAATAGGTTATAAGATAAGTTCACAATAACCAAATAGCTACATTTCTATATACATAATATAACATACTAATAAAAGATTCAAGGAAGAGTAAATAATCACCTCAAATATCTTGAAAACATAAAGTACTAATACTCCCATAATAGGCGTTTTCACGAGGAAAATAGTGTATAGGTGAGCAAACAATTAGTTTAAAGTTGGAATCCATAGATAGATACTTGTCTTTAAAAGAATGCCTTGAAACACCAAGATGTTTCACAAATAAACTCATTTCCTAAGAAACACGGTTTCAAAATGCTAGAAAATCATAATTTTCAATACTTGTTATCCTAAAAATCACTTCGACTCTAATCGTGGCCATGCCTAGGTCCAGTGTTGCCAAGGTCTTTTATTTCCTTAACGTTGGCCCATTGAGGTACTTTGTTGTGACCCCGGTTTCTCAGCACATCATGAGGATAAATTCTCGCCCAATCAGGTCCTCTCCACGTCTCTTAAAAGGGCAAAATATATTGAGTCCACCACACGCCTCTATCGGCTAGACCATGGGAACCCCCACTATAGTAGGTAGGTCCAAAGCCCCCATCACCATCGAAACATCTCATAAAAAAAGTCATAGTCCAAAATACAATGATATATCAATTCAACACCATTGGAGTACCAAAATAACAAAGGTCATGATTTAAGCATCTCATAGTATCAATATTCAAAGAATTGACCTTCTCATTAGTGAAACAATCATCTTTAATGTAAACGCTCCAAGCAAAAATGTCATATGAAATATCTTAAGGGTTCAATACGGACAACATAGAAAACATGTCACCAAGAAAGTAGAATTCTATTAGCCGTTATAGAACTATGCACCATATTGTAATCCACTCATAACTTGAGGGGTTAAGGTTTTAGAACACTCTACTCCTCCACTGACTCCTTGCCCTTAGCCGAAGCCTCAACATCTATAACCAAGAAACACAACACAAGAAGCTTAACAAATAAGACAGAGTGCAAGGATGGATGTATGGGTGAAACCCTAGGTCTACATGCTATGTAAGCCTAATATAGGCTTGAATCCAAAAGATCCCAAAGAACTTTCGTGGATAGTAACTTCATCGAAAGCTTGAAAAAACAAGGGAATTGAAGGGAATTTTTTATGTTACACTAATGTTACAGTAACTGAGCTTCAGTATTCCGGATCCAAACAAGAGGGTGGTGCAAATCTTTACCAAGGTTGGATAGAAAGAAGAACTATAACTTTAACCAACACTCCTTCCATCTCATAAGAAGGGATATCAAGAAACAAAGCTCAATAACCACTACAAGAAAACTTACCTTTTGCGATGCCCAATTGCCATCACAAAATGATAAATACCATTGCAAATAGTCTTATGGCATGGCATTTCGCCGTTGTATGCAATCGTATCTGCTTCCATCGCACAATATACTTTTTTCAACCCACCATTGCAAAAGGTATATATTGTAGCAAGCAAATGCTATCACTAAAAACTAAATGACTCTTCGGAAAAACATTGATAGTGTGACGAGCTGGGCATCAAATTATTTTTTGTATTGGTATAAGGCCGTCGCAAATGTGGAATTTAACCATCACAATTAAGTATTATTTGTGACCAATTTTTGTCGTCGCAAATACTTTATGAAAAGTTGGGAAGAATTTACCCCATTATTTAAGCACCTATAACATAATATAATATCAATTTTATCACCATAACTATACATAATATGATCTCAATTAGTATAACCACTCAAATTATAACATGAATTCAATAATATCTCAAAAAAAAAAAATTCATGAGTAAGAAAACCAAGTATGATAGACTTCAACAAATTGAAGATTGAGTCAATAAGAGTTCAAAACATGATTTCATATAAGCTAAACATATTCAAAAAAATGAAAAAAATCTTCAATCATCATCTTCATCACCTTCTTCATCATCATCATCATGATCATCATGATCATCATCACTTCCTTTATAATCTTTCTCTAAGCTATCCTCATTGTTCACATTTTCATTAATATTTTCATGGTCATTTCTTATTATTTCTTGAGAATTGACCCTCACATCTTTAAGTCCATTGGTATGACTCGACAGGCAAAGTTAATGAATGACATAAAAATATAAGTTGCATTAACTATAATTTGAACATACTATAAAAAGAACATCAAATAATGTTAATTATACCTCGGTAGCTAATTGAACATTAGATAAGTCAAAAGTTTGCAACATTACTTGAACCATAATAGGTACTTGTTATTGCAATTTATTACTAGTAGATTCCATATGCTTGAATGCTCCTCCCATTCCTTTTCTTTCCTCATTTGATTTTCTTTGCATCTTTTGCTATAGTTTAGGAGGAATTACTGCCATAGAAATTGTTTCCTTTTATACCTATACCTAATCAAAGCACACAACCATGGCTGGATTCTCCTATAACATCACAATAAATTTCCCATTAATTAACCACAGAGCTCTCAGATGTTGTAGTTGGCTTAATATTATCCATTTGATCATGACATTGAAAATATAATTGTTAATATTCATTTTAATAGATAGAGGGTTAAATGATAATATAAAACCCATTTATACAAATAATTCTTTTGCTTTCTCCATAGCCCAAGTTTCTCCATCTTTTTTCGCGGAAATTTTTTGAAGCAATCAATTGGGTCGAGTTTTGAATCGTCTCTTTAACCTATAATAATTTAAAAGATATTGACCAATTAGAAAGCCAGATAAAGATATTCTTTCATAAATAACAAAATATAAATTCAAAAATAAATATTAATTACCATATCATTCGTATGCTTTGCCATTGAAACCTTGTCAGTAGTGTGAATGATTTGAGATTGTGATCTGTTAACCTTATTTTTATCACTTTTATGATGTACACATGATAAACAATATAAGTCAATTCTCAATAACAAGTAAAATCTAAAAGTTTATAGGCACCAAATCTGCCAATTATCATCCATCCACTTATCCACCATTCTTTCCACACATTAATAGGAATAAAAGAAGGTGGGTTTTTGAAGCAATCTTCTTGGGTTCTGTACTTAGTTAAAAATTATTGTTTTATATGCAACATCCAATCAGAATATTGATATTTTCACAGGATTTTGTATTGCTTATTTCACTTCTTCTTCAGATTGACTAAGTGAGAAACCCACAAAAAAATGATGAGCAAAAAGCATATCCAACTCTGATTTAGAATATTCAGAATAAGATATGCATGGTCCGCTAATTTATTGGTTGAAGAGCATGTATCAGACTAATGGCTTTTGGTGTTACAATCCTGTTCATTTTTTGTGAAAAGAATACTATAAATTATGATATTTAAATGATAATAAAAATATGTTAAAAATCATAAAAGCATATTTGTCAAGCCCTAGATTATGGTTCATGTGAGAGAAAAATTGATTTAACAATTCATAAATAAGTTTCATTAAGGTAGTATATTTACCTTCCATCATATATTTCAACTTCAATTCCCTCTTTTGATTTGAAAGCCTTTAGCTTTTGCTCACATAATTTGCTTTCTAATAACATGATCTATGAATTTGAAAATATTTATAGCATGAAACTTAATATATGTATATATATAAATTAAAAAGTTATTTCATTACCTTTTCTATGTATTTTGGTTGGTGGTACTGAAGAACATACTTCATTTGTTGATGGAGTAGATGATGGTGCTTCTAAATAATTAGGATTATTTTCTATATTTTCATCTTCTATTTGTTTTGCTATTTGATTATCTTGTGATTTTGATGTTGTATCATTTCTAATTCGAGCTTTGCCTTTCTTTACCATGGTTGAATATTGTTTTTAGTAATATTGAATGTAATGTTTTCCAACCTATAGAAAAAGAAAACAATAAGAAAAATATTAACATGTAATAAATACATTAAAAAGCTCCATGATTTATTGCTAAAATAGATGTTATGGTTTATAATACTAAAATAAAAACACGTAATATGTTTTATCAATATTTTAATTCATAGGGGAAAAGTTAGCATATGTAAAAGTTGAGAAATTATAAAAAAATGCTATTATATTAAGATCAAGATCAAATAATTGACATAAAATAAACAATGAAACTCACCAAATAGTGTAATTTTAGAAAATCATACAGATTAATGGCAAAATTTTAAATTAGTCTATTATCATATCTTCAACTCCGTGCTTGTTCCAATATATATTTTCAAAAACATCTTGATGCTGCAGCCCACTTATATCATGAACTATATAGTCTTCTTAGTATGGCTCATCTTTCTTCTCTGGCATTTCATATGTATTTCTTGGCTTTGTCTTAATAACTATAGCCCATGTAGGATCTTTCAAGCATTTAATATCATAAACTTGAGTTATTTGAGATGCTAGAACAAATGGTTTATTTGTATGTAGTTTTCGTGCCATGTTAACACTGACAATTCCATAATGATCTTTTTTATAACCAATACCCTCCCAAATAGTATCATACCAATCACATCTAAATAATGTAATTTTATTTCCTCCCGTATAAAAAAATCTAATTATGTCTAGTATTACTCCATAATATGACAAATCCCCATTATTTCCTTCCCCTTTAACTATAACTCTACAATTTGGCTTTTTTTTCATCATGATCTCTTGTGTGGAATTGAAATTCATTGATATAGTAACCTGGATAACAAATTACTCTTTGTCCAAGACCATGTGCCAAGCAAGAATATTTCTATCCTTTCCTTCATTTTTATTATATGGATCACAAATCTGCATAATATACCAAAATACAAAATATTCAATTAAATTTAATTTTAAGAAACTAGAAGATGAAATAATTAACTAATTTTTTTTCAAATAAAGAAGGGAATTCACATTTGTGAATCTCATCAATATCATGAGGAGACTTTCATATTAATTTGATTAAATTCATAATTTAACCATTCATTTAAATGAGGGCTTAAATTACCTAATAAATGATTCAACATCTTCATAATTTTGAAGAATGTAAATAATAGCTCTATTTACAAAGTCATTACTCAACTCTTGCATGGTTTCTTTCCCAAAAAGTTTTCATGCGCACAAAAAATTGACAAGTGTCTAAATGTATGTATTTATACCTATAATTCTTGTACGGTTTGCTTACTTTCTTCTTGAACCGATGCCTTAATGTGTTTAAATTGGCTTTATTTATGTTTCAGGCCTTGAGGAAGCTAGGATAAGCTCGAGAACACATTTGGGGAGAAATTTGCACCAAAAACGGCGTTTTGGAGCTTTAATATAGTAGCTAACACTATAGCTCGTATAGTAGCAAGAGGATTTCATGCGGCTGCAAGCAATCGGCTGTGAACCTTATGGAGTACATGTACCCGTATGGATGCCCATGAGGTTCATAGGATTTTTATGTGAGATTTTGTTAGAGCCTTACATGTTACCATAAACCTACATATATGCCCGTAAAGCTCAGGAAAGATGGTTTTATAAGGCAAGTTAGGGCATTGTGAAAGGGGGACTTTTCCTTTGGCCTCTTGGGCTCCCCTGCCCCACTTCTTTAGGGGCATTTTCTGGGGATCTACCATGTAATATTCACTAAGAGGGAGGAAATCAAAGGAGGAGGAGATTGGGGAAGATCCAAGGCATCAAAGAGCCGTTTGAGGAGAGATCTTGGTGAACTTTCAAGATCTTCGTCCATCTAAGGAGATCCGAAGCTAGAGGGTGTATTTCATGCTTCTTTTCATGTTTATATGTTCCTTGGAGTTTTATGCTTGTTCCTCTTTCAGAGGACCGAACTTATTTTTTAATTTGGATGTGATGAACACTAAATTTACTATTTGTACATTGGATGATCATGTTCATTGATGTAATGTTGGATGTTTAATTTCCCTTGTAGAATCTTGTTGTTTGTGGTTCACTCTATATGTAGCTCATTGTTTGTATTGCATGAGAACTCTGTGGTTCAATTTTTAGATTATACTTGGAAGCATGAGATGCGCCATTGTATTAGACTCACATAGATTAAAAGGGGATTCGTGTATTAATACCCCGAGGGCTTTGGGTATTTGGTCCCTATGAACTTTAGGTTTAAACCAAAGAATTGTGTTTAATCCTATTTAGAGATTTCCCTAAGTGCATTGCAATCGTAGGAGTAGTTAACACATAAGAGATTCCTATTAACACTCATATGGGATTAGGGGTAATCACCAAAGGGATTCGGGATTAGCCTATTTTCATAATATCTCGGTCCAAACTACCATCACAACATATCATCCTTAGTTTAGTGCTTAATGACAACCCTAGGGGGATTCCTTGTCCAAATCACTCCTCATGTTTGATCTTCCCTTGAAGGCTAATTTTGTGTAGTAGTAGTCCGACCTTTATTTTAGTTAGTTTTTCCCTGTTTTAGTTACTGTTAATCACTCAGAGAGTTAGGTTAGGAAATAGATAAAAGAGAAGTAATAGTAGTTCCTTAGCCCCGTGGAATATGACCCTTATGTCATGCACATGGTATTTCTTGACAACCTCGTATACTTGCATTGAACCATCAAAAATTGGCAAGGATGAAATAACTCTTGAACTACCATCATAATTTCTTTCTAGATGACTGAATTTTGTTTCAATTTCATATAGGTATCGAGGAAAAAATGTTAAACACTCATCAGCTAAGGAACCTTCAGCAATTGAGCCCTCAAGTCATGATTTATTACGAACATACCCTTAAGTTTATGCATATATCTAAACAAGAAAAGTTGTTGCAAATATTTGAAAAGCAAAAAAGTCATTTAAGTAGTAAGAAATTATTTGGAAAAGTTACCTTTCAATAGAATATATCCATCGATAGTTCACAGGACCACCAACTTTGGCTTCCTAAACTAAGTGAATAGGTAAATGTGCCATAATATCAAAGAAAGATGGTGGGAAAATTTTTTCTAACTTACAAAGTGTAAGTGCAATTTGTTGTTGAAAATGATCCAAATCTTGTACTCATAAAATTTTAGAACACAAAGCTTTGAAAAATATGCTTAGTTCTATCAGAGCATCAGAAACAGGTCGAGGTAATAAATCATGTACTAGTAATGGGAGTAGTCTCTCCAATAACACATGACAACAATCATGTGTTTTCATTCTAGATATTCTTCTACCTTTCACATTTACACACCATGACAAATTTGCTGAGTAACCATCAAAGAACTTAATTGTTTGTAACCATTGACATAATGTTCTTTTTTCATCATTCGACAACAAATAATAAGCGAAATGGCAATCTTTTGTTTTACCTTCAATATTCATGAGTGTTCCAATAATATTATCAAACACATTTTCTATCAATATGCATCACATCAAAATTATGAGACAACATATGGTTATACCAATATAACAAATTGAAATTTACTATGTTTTTTCCAATTATATTCAATTCCTTGTCCAGAAAGTTTTTATTTTTTCCCAGTTTTCCCAAACACCATTTGATTCAATGACAAAGTTGGTTTAGAACATCATCACCATTAAATTGCTTTTGTGAAGCTCTCTTTTCTTTTGTAACATCAAATTGTGACGCTTGTTCATGGCATTTATGATTTGAGTGTAAAAATTGATGATGACCCATGTAGCAAATTTTCAAACCATTTCACAATTGATAATAGCATATATTCTTGTTGCAACAAGGACATGCTAATTTTTCTATTGTACTCCAAACAAAAACATTGCCATATGTAGAGAAGTCATTGATAGTCCACGTTAGTGCTTCCTGCATTTGAAAAATTTCCTTCATTGAAGCATCGGTATCTACCCCAGATTCCCAAATATTTTTCAATTCATCAATCAACAACCTCATGTATACATCAATGTCAGGGCCTTTAAGTCCTGGAATCAGTAAAGTTATAAAGGGATATGACTCTTTCATGTACATCCATGGTGGAAGATTATAAGAAAACAAAATAACTTGCCAAATGTTGTATGCAATATTCATATTTTCAAAAGGATTAAATTCATTAGTAGCTAACCCAAGCCTTACATTTCGAGACTCACAAGAAAATTCATTATAAATATTATCAAAATTTTGCCAAGATTGCATCTGTTGGATAATATAGGACTCCATCATTTATCCATCTCTCCTTATGCCACCTCATATCTTTATCTGTTTTTGAAGACATAAGTCTTTGTATTCTTGGTGCAATAGGAAAATACTGCAATACGTTGTTGGCAATTTATTTTTTTTTTTCCTATCACTATCTTTATTTGATTTCCATCGTGAAAGGCCACAAACTAGACATTGAGTTGTATTTGAATATTTTTGCAGTAGATAATACAATCATTTTGGTATGCATCTATTTTGTCATAATATAGACCAAGACTACTTATTGTCTTCTTTGCTTCATAATTTGAATTTGGCATTGTCCTACAAATGGCAAATGTATCTTTTAGTAGTGTAAGTAACATGTCAAATGAATTATTGCTCCAGGCATTCATATACTTGATATGCATTAATTTTACAGCAAAATATAAAATGGAATATTTGTCACAACCAGGAAATAAAAATTATTTGGCATCATCTAATAATTTGAAAATGTATTTTGCATCTTCATTTGGCTCTTGATGGTCATTAGCATTCTGTTCTATTTCATCTGCCATATGGGGATAGATATCACCAATCATATTAACCATATCATTAACTTTGTTCATGTCCACATCATTTCATCTAATCACTATCTTCATCACTACTATCTTCTTTGCCATGTAAATACCAAAAGGTATAAGTCCACATAATTCCCATGTACAGCAGTGAATGTTGAATTCTTCTCTATTTAGTCCATATCGATTTCAACAATCCACACATGGACAATTAATTTTCATGCCTTCATATTTCACATGATCAAATGCATATTCAAGAAAATTTTCAACTCCATTAATACACTCTATACATGATCTCGTAGGTAGATTCATCCAAGATTTATCGATAGGCATTTTGTTTTCTACAAAATTCAAAAGCATAAAAAAAAGCTTATTAACATAACATGAACCTATAACATATTTAGTTAAAGCATTCCATATATATATAGAAAGGTAGTAAACAATAATTATTTGACATGTGCATGTATTTGTGTGTGTAATTTAAACGTATGAAACATGTAGGTTGATAATAAAGAGGAAACTAAATATTTATTAGAATATTAAAACTTACAAACATGGTTCTCTGAAATTAAATGAATCATAATGATGTAATTTTGATTGTTAAATAAATATCATCTATTCACTAACAAAACAATTTAAATGTTTCACATATACAATAACATTAATGTTGAGAGAACGTAAAACTATACATGTATTGTCACAAAATTTGAGAGAACCACCTATGTATAATTATCATCAAAGTAGTATAAAATAAGAGTCTTACTTGATATAAGTTGATGGTAACAAATGAAGTGGGGAAAATCTCATTAGAAATTCTAGTGATTTTGTCCGTGTCTATAAACAATTTCAGCATTTCAGCATAATCTAATTAGATGTAATATTGTGATAAATACCAAAATAATTCAATTTTTTAGCATTTAACACTCTCCATTCAACCTTACATTGACATGAGAATCAGGACAAACATAATTTGTAGAATGGCTTTTCAGGCTCATGAAAAGATGAAGGTTGATTTAAGAATATAATGAAAGGGTTTAGTGTTACTACTTGCGTAACACAATCATGACAAAGACACACTTAGAGTAATTAATTATCTAACTATATGTTAATCATAAATATGAGTTTATTTGTAAAATCATGTTACCATAGTATATACTAGATTGTTACTATTAAGCACTAAATTATTGAAGATGAGTTCTTCATTAAATCAAATAAAATAAAATCTGAAGATCTAGTTATGATGTCTAAGACTTATTACTTGATCATTAACTCATGCTATCATTATCATCTCCAAACCCCATGCATAGACTACATGTATAACACAAAGCTATCATGCATCAAAGTGCAATTAAAATCTCTAACTTAATTAGTCTTGTCATATATGTGTACATAATATGAATGACATCATTGGTGCAATATATTAATATTGCAGAAGTTATTACAGGTACACACATGGAGGTTGTTTAAACAAAGCTATTAAATAACACAAAGTTATTTGATCAAAGGAATAAAATAATATTAATTTTCACTTCCCCCTTTAAATCTAGCTAGGTACGTGCACCAAAAGGATCATGAAGAGCAACTAAAAGTTAATTATAATCTTAATTAAAGGATCATGAAAGCATCTCAAAGTTAATTATAGTCTTAATTTAAGGATCATGGAAATGTTGGCTTTGTTGTTCAAAGGGTAGACATGCACAAAACCCTAAAACATTGTTTTAAAATGCAGTCCACAAAATATGATATTCATATAATTCTTGATCATATAGCTTTGCATTAGATTGAAAGGTATAAAATATAAAGGAATATGCCATGCTACATCATGTGTAATAAGATTGTTTGAATCAACGTGAACGTGTACATGTCATTAAGGTTCCTATACATGTTTTCATTGATAGGAGACACATAGAACTCAATAGGTAGATTTATTAGTTGAAAACATGGATTACATAATAATATGATCGACACCTCTCTAGTCACTTCTTTCTCTTGGCTTTTACCATTAATAATCTTGAAGGTCTTGCAGAAATCCAAATAAATTCAATTGTTAATTTTTTTGTTTACTCTAAAATTTCTTAGGATCACATGAACTCAATCATGCTTAAGTACACTTGTAATCATTGAATATAAATAAATTTTAAAATGGCAAAATATTATCCATTAGTTTTTATTGTTTGAAAAATCACACAAGCAACTCACTACATATGCACAAGTACCATTTTAAAAGGAACACATTATATTCAAGATAAACTCAGCATTACTTCGCTAGTTACGGCTGTTAAGACAGGGACCCACCACCCTAACTTCTCCATAACCGCAGTTACAAGGAAGGATTGGTGGTAGAATATCAACTAGAGGGAGCGTCTCCCACAGCGATGTGGGACTATGGTCCCTAAAGCCACTGCGTCCCAACACCCCTCGGGCCCACGCGGATGTCGAGACCCAAGATCCCAGCCATAGCTCGATACCATGTTAAGAGCAGGGACCCACCACCCTAATTTCTCCATAACTGCGATTCTGAGGGAAGGGTTGGTGGTAGTATATCAACTAGAGGGAAGCGTCTCCCACAGGCGATGTTGGACTATGGTCCTAAGCCACTGCGTCCCAACACCCCCCCTGGGCCCACAGCGGATGTGGGACCCAAGATCCTAGCCATAGCTCTGATACCATGTTAAGACGGTAGACCCACCACCCTAACTCTCCATAGCCTGCGAGTTAAAGGGAAGGGTTGGTGGTAGTATATCAACTAGAGGGAAGCGTCTCCCACAGGCGATGTGAGACTATGGTCCTAAGCCACTGCGTCCCAACAACGGCCTTATCTTTATTCTGCTGTAATAATAATATAACTTCATTTGGTCATGACTTAAAGCAGGAAGTGGCTATTTGTACTCCAAAATGGAAGAAAATCAACAAGTTTAAGGAGAATTCCATAAACTTTACTAATTTTTCTTAACAAAGCAAACTACCATGTCTTCTCTTGAATATTCAAAACTTAGCCTTGAATGTCTTTTTTAAGACCTTTTTACTCAGATTAATTTACACTGTAAGTGCAAATATTGACTTTATAGAGAAGAGCCTATTTTTTTTTTTAAAGATTTAAATTAAGGTTTTCAAACCACTTCTTCCTATTTCTAGAAGCCTCTAATTCTGAAATATCCAGCCTCCTCTTATTTATCAAAGCATGCATAATTGTAACCATGCAACTAAGAGTTAAATTTCCCCAAATATACCAAATTCATGTTTCTGTATTCCAACAACACTAAGGCTTTGGAAATATGATCTCTTCAAATGTTCTTATATGAGGTTTCCATAGTGTTCAGAAAGATCTTTGTAAGTTTTTTTATAATGCTAACTGATTATTAATTGCTTATGCGAAGCTAATTTTATTGTATTTTTATGTAGATATATTTTGAACATTAATTAACCATGGCCCGTGCAAAATTTAGTTTATATATAATAAAAATTTCAACACAATCATCAAGCTCGTAGATGTGCTGACACTACAATAACTTTGTCTTATTTGTCAGCAATTTAAACAGTTAGTTATTTAAATACATCATCTCTAAAGTCCATGACAAGGCCATTGCTTAAAATCATTGCACTTATTTACTAATATCAGGCATTATCATAGTTTGAAAAATTCTGAGTTGCATTCTGGAAAACTCTGATCATAATTACTAAACTTTAGTAATCATTGAAATCTCTTAATGAGGTGATCATAAATTGATTATCACCTCATTTACAGATTCCAATGATTTTAAATGATGATCAAAACTTCAGAGAGAGAGAGAGAGAGAGATAAGGCCTAGACATGCATCCACACTATTAGCCTTTTTATCAAGAAAAATATAAAATGGCATTATCTCTTTACATGTACACCTTGAAGACAATAAAACAATGAAATTTGCAAATCCAACACCTATAATTTCCATTTTTCATGACTGGTTAGTCCAAAAACTAAACTTTTCCTAGATTCAATAACTAAAAAAACACAAATTCGTATGAACATTTACAAATTACCCTTGAAAAGAAAAAACTCATTCAAAAATATCTATCAACGATGAAAAGAATCTTTCAACAACATCTCAAATTCATTTTTTTTAATCAATCATCTCTCAAGAATAATATCTGAAATGACCAAGTTACACTAAACAATTGCAAGATAAAAAAGAACTGGACCAAATAAAAACAAATAAAGCAAAAACATTAGACCAAAATACTCTAATCGCAAAATCAATTTGATAAACGCCTAAATGTATGTATTCTATACATATAATTGTCATACTATTTATGTATAAATTGATGATTTGATGCCCTTTTTGTGGTTTAAGCGGTCTTATTCGTGTTACAGTTCTTGAGGATGCCCAGGTGAGCTCCACAATGCAAATGACAAGGAAATCAACACCAAAAATGACTTTTTGTTGACAAAAACTAGATGAAGGAGTTAGGAAAAGATAAAGTCTCAGGTTTTATTGACAGGTTTTCTGACTGCCGTGAAGACGTTCGTGAACTGACTGAAAAATGCTTAGTCTAATGTAGCAGGTTGCCGCAGTAGGTTCTATAGCATTTACTATAGGGCTTTACGAAGTTTATGGTGAAAACCCTGAGGCTTTTACGGGTTCCTTCGTGCTTGTGAACGAGGCCATGAAGCTAACCCGATAAGGTCTTTCAAAGAGGCTTTTTTTATGGGTTTTGGAGACATTCTCTTCTCCTACCTCCCACCATTCTTCTCTATCTTAAAATCTGGGCTAAAGAAGACTCAAGAAAGCTCAAGAAGACATCTTTAGTAGTGAAAATTGAAGGAAGAGGCAAGATTCGACAAGATCTCCCCCATCTCCGATTGTAGAAGCTTGTAGGGCACGGAAGCCACCCCTTTGGTGGCATCGTTGGAAGATCTCCACGGCCTGTTTCTCTGCATTCATCACTTGAAGGAGTTCTTTATTGCTTTATTTGGTTGTTTTTTGTGGATTTGATCATGTATTTTCTTAGTATGGACAACTAAACCCCAAGGTCACCGGATGTCGGTGAACCTTGGGGTGAAATTGTTTGTATGATTGCTTAGTTTGCTTTGAATGCATGTGGTTTGATTCTATGATTCAAGCTTCGTGTTCAATGATGTATTGAATTCCATGAGAACTCTGTTGTTCAACTCCGAGGTTGTACGTGGATACACGGGATGCGCCCTTGTATTAGACTCGCATAGCTTGAAAGGAAATCATGTACGAATGCACGCAATGGATTCGGGTATGTTGTACCCCTCTAACCATTAGGGGTGAATCTAGATGTGTGTTTGACCCTAATTTGAGAATTTCCTGCCCCATTGCAATTGTAGGAGGATTTGGTCGGAAGAAATTCCTAGCCAATACTCGTACAAGATTAGGGGTAATTACCGAGGGATTCGGTATAACATATTTTAGAAATCTCTTGGTCCAAAATCACCACTACCTTGTAACCTTAGAATTCTTGAACATTAGTAGCCCCAAGGGAATCCGCATCCGTGACGGTCCTTTCCTCTAGATTTCCCACTCTTTCATCCTGGCATATTTGCATTCTCCTTTAGTAGTTCTTATTCCATTTTGCTAGTTTAGGACACTTGCACTCCGATTTGTCGGCTAAACAACAAGTAAAGAGAAAGTAAGGGAAGCTCCTTAGCCCTGTGGAATATGACCCTTGTGTCACTCACATGGTATTACTTGATGACCCCTTGCACTTGCGGGTATTCACATCACAAATCCAAGCCAGCAATCACCTCATTATTTTGAATCCAAGCTCTGACCACACACACCAAAAGTTTCCATTAAAAATGAAGAAAAAAAGAGTTCTCTCAAACATCTAAAACAACTAATTAAGATCAAAATTATTAGGCAACAAAAACTAAATCCATCCAATAGTCATATCCCAATTTTCTCTAAACAAACCCTAAAACATATCACAAAGACCAATAATTCTGAAAATAAAAAAAAAGAAGACAAGATCTATATATCATCAATTGAAACAAGAGAAAAGAAACAATAAATTAAACAAAAAAAAAACTCACAGATCCTTCTCATCTACAACATGAAACTCAACAAACAATCCTCATCGAACAAAAGAGCAAAGACAATCACCGACCTTGAATTGCAAGATGGAGTCTCTAGTCGCTTCAATGACACTAAACTAATCATAGCCAAGGAAAAGTTTGGAGGGAAGGATTTTTAGGGTTGAGCAATGCTGCTAGCTAAGAACAAGATGAGGGCTTGGAAACGAGCAAGGGTACGGGCCGTTTTACTCTCTTTTATTTAAAAAATTGTTATAAAACACCCTTTTTAAATTCTTCTAAAAACTTCTTATTTTAGTCCTAATAAAATACTTATTCTCTTTATTTTAGTTTTGACACACCCCAAGTGCACGGGTTTGTCAAAGTAATAAATACCAGGTGAGTGGGTATCGTATCCACAGGGAGTAGGGAATAGAAATACCAAGATTTCTACTTAACCAAGCGAAGATGAAACAATAATTGTGTTGACAAGATGTAATGTAGACAAAATAAAAGAAATAAGAAAGAGAGGCACAAATAAGTGAGAGGAAAGGCAATTGATATGAAGTGGGGTACTTGGATAATGTTCCACCTAGGTTTATCGCTTCAAGTGCAAAACCAACTATTATGCTTCCTAACTAATGCTCAATGAGTTGTGGACATCCTAAGATACACGGTCCTAAACCTAAGGTCAACCGTGACTAGCTTTACACTATGCCGCAGTGGAGAAATCAATCAGTCTCAACACCTTACATTGTGCAAAGTTGTAATATGCTCTAGGGATTCCAAGTGATAAACCCTATTCCTATATGTAGACTTAACCCTTTGGTCCAGGCAAAAGGCCCCTAGTCACAATTAAACCCCAGATACTAAGGATTACTTCAACACTTCACTCTATTGCTCACGCAACTAAGCCCCAGCGGAGTTCCTCTCTTAGTACTTCACTCTATTGTGACAGCAAAAAACTCTAGAAAATGGAGGTAGGATAAATCATATCGGAGGGGAAAGGGGACGCTCCGCTACCTCTCGACTCACCTTCTCGACCCTCTCCAATCTAGCTTTGTCTAACCCTCGTGGTGTGTCATTCACTCACAAAGATTACCAATGTGAACTCTCAACCCTAGTGTCACTCTAAGGGAGAAATCATTCAACAAGCATTCAAGATTGGAACTCAATTAAAACATAAATTAAGGAAAGCATAATAGAAGATTAATGAAACAAATACATCCTAGGGTTCACAAATCTATGTACCCACTAGGGGTTTAGCTCTCCATGGAGCAAGATACAATCAATAGTAAAATCAAAAGTAAAAACAAGTAATCTATAGGAAAATCCCCCTCGGTAGTGGTGTTAATGGCATTCTGCAGTAGGCTCATCCTCTTCAAAGGCCCCCCCTCGTCAAGCCTAGGGCACACCTCGTCGGATCGGTGCCGATGAAAGCTCCCCCAATAGCTATCTTCCAAGAGAAATGCGGTGTTGAAGCCATAGAATCACTCCAAAAGCCTTGTTAATACCCCTCTAAACCCTATCAGCAAGCCTCTCAAGAGTTGGAGAAAAGATGGAAAGAAGGATCCTCAAATCAGGTTGAATCGCGGCTTTAAATAGGCTGGAATCTGGCATCCACAGGGCCCTGTGGATGTTCCACACGCCCCTGTGAAAATTCCACATGGGCATGTGGATTCTCTGGAATTTTGATTTTCTGCGGGCTGTGAACAGTAACTGCTACAGTAATTACTACAGTACCTCCTACGGTACCCAGCTATAAACACTCCCGATTCACACTTTTCATGGAGGCAACATAAACGGGCACACCTTTATGCCGTAGATCATGTTGCTTCTTCAATAAAAGGCCTAATTGGTGAAGATTTTGATATCATTGGACAAGTCGGTATACGCAAATGTGACTGCGTTCGTGCCTCTCCAACTCATTGTAATTGCTTGAATACATGGAGGTTGGCACACATTCTCGTATCTTTGAGCCCACCTTGTGTCTTCGCATTTGTTCCTTCCAAGATTTTATCAAATAGTGCATTCATGATCTACATTGGCGTCTTTCTTACATATTTGGCTCCACAACCCTACATGCACCAAAGTTACACAAATACACATGTATTAGCGCTAAACTTGATAAAAGTAATGCTCAACGCAAGAAAAGAATATTTCGTATTACTAATACGCAAGCACTTATCAAATTTACAATAATTATGTAAAATAATATAAAGTTTTAAATATATTATAAAAACCCTTCATTAATGTAGTATTTGCCAATGTTATAAAAAAGACATTATTTTTGATAAATTAATATTATTTTTTTCTTTCAATTTAACGTTTAGGTTTTTTTATTTTCTTTTTTATTCATTTTTTCACTATTTAACACTATAATTAATCACAATTTGATTGTTTTTTTAATCTACTAAATTTATAGCTATATTTTGAGTTCAATTTTCATAATTTACTCTAAAATCTCATCCTAATAATTATTAAAACTTGTTACAGTCCCTTATTTGTGGAAATGTATTTAAATAAGTTTCTCGTAGTGATCATGAATTAAAACCAGTTACTCTTTTTACTAGCGGAAAATTTTAAAATTATAAAAAAAATTAATAAAAACGTAAATAAAAATTTACTTGTAAAAAAATAGTTTTAATTTATTTCTTAATTCAATTAGCATTAATTCAAACTGGACATTTGGTCTTAATTAAAAATGAAGCATAACATTTGGTCTCATTTAAAAACATCTAAACCTTTTGCAATGATGGTTGTGGTAGTATAAGCATAAATATTTTCTAAGAAGTACTTTATGAGAGTTTGATATTTCAATGCAAGTACTTATTATTTTTTTTAAAATAAAAGCTTCTTGCAATCACATGTAAATTGGTTGCACAAGCTTTAATTTTTGTGATGTGAATTAGTATTGGTTACAAAAGCTCATAGTTTATATGACAATCTCAATGTTGGTCACAAAAGCTTAAAATTTTAACCACAACATTGATCATCGTTGAAACCCATCTTTTGCGACAACATTTGATTTCGATTGCAAACATTTGTAGATTTTGTGAAGGTCCAGGTTGTCATCACAATAACTTGGTCATACAATCTTATAGTTTTTGTGATAGGAAATGTTTTGGTGATAAAAATTCATAGGTTTTTCTACAACCATGATTGTTGACAACGCCCCTTGCATATGTCCCACAAGTGCACGGGATCCCAGATGAGTGGGGTATCGTATCCACAGGGAGTAGGGAATAAAAACACTTAAATTATTTCCTAACTAAGTGAAAGATGAATTGTGATATGTGTGAAAAGATGTGAAATAACAAAAGTAAAATAACAAGAAAAAGAGCACAAGTAAAGGAGAAGGTAAGGCAATCGATATAAATGGGTTA
Organism: Dioscorea cayenensis subsp. rotundata; assembly: GCF_009730915.1. Classification (NCBI taxonomy): domain Eukaryota; kingdom Viridiplantae; phylum Streptophyta; class Magnoliopsida; order Dioscoreales; family Dioscoreaceae; genus Dioscorea; species Dioscorea cayenensis. Next base: position 15,280,678 of record NC_052476.1, on the reverse strand, counting down.
CCCGGATATTGTTCCGTCTAGGACAATCATTTCAAGTGCAAGAACCCTCTATTATACTTTCTAACTGATGCAATAATGAGTCATGGAGATCCTTAAATACATGGTCCCAAGTCTAAAGTCAACCATGCCTAACTCTATACATGTCCCGGAGGAGAAATTGAATAACCTCTCAACCTCGCACTCGTATAGAATTGTAATGAGTTCTAGGGATTCCAAGTGGTAAATCCTCTTCCTAAATGTAGACCTAACCCTTTCGTCCAAGTGGAAGGTCCCTAGTCGCAATTAAGCCCTAGGTGTTAAAATCACTTCAACGTTTCACTCCGTTGCACCTGCAACTAAGCCCAAGCGGAAGGTCATCCTTTAGCCCATTCACACTACTATGACCACAAAGAACTTGAGGAAATAGAGGTAGAATAAATCATACTAGAGGGGAAAGGGGACGCTCCGCTATCTCTCGACTCACCCTCTCAACCCTCTCAAATCTAGCTTTGTCTAACTCTCGTGGTGTGTCACTCTCTCACAAGGGTTACCAACAAGAACTCTCAACCCTAGTGTCACTCTAAGGGAGTATTCATACAATCAACCATTCAAGATTGGAACTCAAATAAAACATCAATTTATTGAAAGCATAATAAAGAGGTTCAATGAAATGAATACATCCTTGGGTTCACAAATACCCAGGTACCCACTAGGGGGTTTAGCTCTCCATGGAGCTAATTACAATCAATGAAATCAAATGTAAAAGCAAAGAATCCATAGAAAACCCCCTCGATAGTTACGGTGATGGTCTTGTGGAGAGTCCTCTACTCGTCTAAAGGTCCCTTTGTCCGGCCTAGGATACACCTCGCCGGATCGGTGCCGACGAAAGCTCTCCCACTAACCTTCTTCCAAATAGAGTACGATGTCGGAGCTGTAGAACCTCTCCAAATCCCTAGCCAATACCTCTCAAAACCTTAGCCGAAGCCCTCTCTCAAGTTGGGGAAAAGATGGAGAAAAGAATGCTGAAATCGGGGCTGAAATCGGCTTTTAAAGGGCTGGAATCAGGAATCCACACGCCCCCATGGATTTTTCACACAAGCGTGTGGAATTAACACACACCCGTGTGGATTCTCTATTTTTATCCTTCTTTGGCCGGCTGTGAGTAGTACCTGCTCCAGTATTTTGCTACAGTGCCCTGCTATAGTTGTGAGCCCCACCCCTTAAATTAGATCCTAGCCGTCAATGCAAACTTTTTCAATCAGAGCCATTGATTTAAAAGATTTTAAAACCCTTGCTCTTATCCTTACGGTTACCAAATATCACGATCTGATTGCAGCTCCACCACCACGACCTCTTATAAAAAAAAACCCTAGCCCTCATTTCCGTTCCCTTAATGGTGGTGCCGTGGCAAGGACGAGTGGATCTTCTTATCGAGTGTTGTTTTGCTTCTTTCAAGGTAGGATCTTTGAGCTTGTTGCATAATTAATGATTATTATTGATGCCGGTTGGCTTTAGATTTATTTCTTTCTGAAACCCTAAAATTTGTTCCTATTTGTGATTCACCTTTAAACTTTAGATTTAGACCTTGAGTTTCTAGGGTTTGTTCCCAATTTGTATTTTGAAGGAGTTTTGTTTCTCTTTTGATGTATGCACCTAAGCATATTCTTAGGATCTTTGATCTTGATGCTTGTATGGATTTAATCACATCTCAAGGATGAGATTTTGCTTGATATATTTGATGTAATGTGAAGTATAGTTGATTGAGGTATAATCTTTCGCCATGAGAAAGGAATTGTTAGTTGATTTAATTTGAGAGGTTTCAGATTTTCGTTTTTGACAATAGCAGAAATCCCTCTCCTATTTTAGAGATCTTAGAGGAAGAATTTGAAGGAGAGTAAAATATAAAAGTTGTAGATTCTGATGTTACCTAAATACCTGCAAAATTTCAGATTTTGTGCATCTATATTCTGTGAGATATAGCCTCATTAGTATAATTGTCTCGGATGATATTTCTGTGCAGAACTTGAAGAATCATGGCCAATTTTGATGATCAGAAAGATCAAATTAGATAAGGTGAAAAATAATAAAGTAGTTCATTTTTGAGTTGTCTGATTGTCAGTAAAATTTCATTAATTTTAGGAGTTGTAGGTTAAGAGATATGCATATTTTAATAGTATATGTCTGAATTATAAGTTTGCAGAAATACTTGGAGATTCAATTGAATGTTACAAATTGAGTAGTACTCTAAATTATGTGAATTTCGGCTATGTCATAGTGTTAGGTGTCTATTATTCCAAGAATTTTTAAATTTGTGATTTGGAAAAGTGTGAGTGAAGTTAGGAGGGTTTTAGTACTCATTGATCATGTTGGAATTATTGATATGACTTTTAGAGTGGGTAATTGCTATTGTACCCTCACAATAATCAATATTTGGGAGTGTAGAATAATACTTTAAACTTTTTGCATTTGTACCCTTATAAAAATCTTTATATATATATATATACTATTGCTTGTTAGCCTCGATTTTGTTATTTAAAGCTAATAGGATCTCTTCCCAAATATAGGACATGCCAAAGGTGTAAGGTTTGAGAGTATTTTTGGGCGTTAATCAGGTAAGTATCCCACATATAAACCCTATTATATGTATATACTTGAAAATTCAAGTTTTGTGAACTTTTGGAATTTTTAAAGAAAATTTCTGATTATTTTGACATATATATTTTGAATTATTTATTTATTATTATTTTTGAAATCACTTTAAATTATTTGAAATTTTGAGTTAATGATATTTTATTTTGGATTAGAATTATCTGAAAGGTTTAAATATTTATTTTCTATTCGGATTATTAATTTCTAAAATTTTAGATAGTTTATCTAAATATGTATTATTCCAATTATGAATTTTAGATATGTTTTTAGTTAATTTTTTATTAAAGAATAATATTATTTTTATTATCTGTTCATGTTTGTACTCCATTAACTGGTGTATTTTGATATGACAAAAATGGGATCATGTTACTCGTAAATTCTTGTACTTTTGCTTGTTTTTGAATTTTGTTAGTTCATCGTTTTTGTGAGCGAAAAGTATTTTGACATAGAAACTAGTCCCCAAATAACTTTTGCTAATAACCCATCATCATCTGGGGGTTAAACATCGACCGTGTCGACACGTATTTTGTTATAGAAACTATAGTTTCCCACCGCTTTCCGTCGGTGAAGAATAACGACCTCTGATAATTTTGGCTCGGGGTCACCGAGGGTAAAAATATGACTTTTGTTAAATTTTGTCTCGGGTCACGAGGGTAAACATATGAATTTTGTGATTTTGTTTTGGCAATACTTGCTTGGGGGACCCTATATGCTCAGTTTTGACATCTTTGTTTACTTGAAATAATTCTGATTTCCGATTTTTCTCATTTTGATAAATTATGATTTTGTGTAAATGATCCCAATATTTTTTTAGTGGGTGCTTCATTTGGGGTCGTCAAGCTCATAAATTTTGTTGATATTTTTTTTCAGATCAGGAGTAGAGGTCAGTGGCAGATAGCTTAGTAAGGATCGTTGGGCCATCGCCGTTTTATTTAGCTTGTAATAAGTCCCGATTGTTGTGGGCCTAGGTTTTATTTGAATAAGTTTATATTCTTTTTTGCAATCCATTGAGTTTGATTTTTTGTTCTGTTTTGGATCAGGATTTGAGGCCTTGTATGCCTACTTGGTTTTGGCCTAGTAGATGTACGGCCGTTTGTCAATGTCCCGGGTCCATAAAACTGGGTCGGGGCGTGACAAATTTAGTGGTATCAAAGCTTTAGTAAAATTTTGATAATATTAGTGTGTTCGATAGAAAGTTTAGTTCCGGGTTTAGACTAAACCTATAGCTTTAAATTACATCCTTGAACTTCTCTCTTTGATTGGTCTTTTGTTACTGACTTTGTGTTTTAGCATTGTTCGAGGGAAGTCTACTAGCGACCCTCTTTATTCTTAGTAAAGAAAATTTTGGTGGTCTTGGACTGTTGGAATTTAATTAGCTTGTGTATTAGTTACCTCCCTACATTAATTTTGTTGGGCTTCCATAATCTTGTTGATTGATAATGTTAAAACTTTATAGGGCTAGAAAAGGATTGGTTGTCGCTATATTCTTGTAGATGTCATTTTTCTCTTTTCTTTTCGTTGTCGGAAGTTGCATGTAAGGATTTGAGTGTTTGATTTTGATATTTTGAATCGATGAAAAACTCTTACTTTGGTTGAAATTTGTGATTGGATCTTGTAGGATTGTATTGTTTTTGATTTTATTTGACTTGGCCATTTGGTATGAAGAGAATAAAAGGATTTCAAAATTTTCAGTATGATGATTAGGGAAAAAAAAATGATTAGAGTTAAGCTCTTGTATGGTTGTATATTGAAGCATAACAATTGTGACTTTCAAGATTTTGATTTGAGTTTTCTGAAATTATTCCCTAAAAAAATGATTAGAGTTAAGCTCTTGTATGGCATGCCCATTCACCTTGGACACATCCTAGTAGAGTAAATACGACATCAGGGGCAGTATGTTAGATTAGGAGTGATATGCTCGGGCCCCTACATTACGAGACACGATTAGAAGGACCGAGAAGATGACAGTGCATGCACCCCTTGAGTTAGGGACGATGAGGCTCATGGCATGATTAGAAAGTATCTGGGTGGGGTTTATGTATTGAAAGTGCCCCCACCAGAGCCATTTGAGATCGGGGGAGTTGTAGCAGAGGGTTCTCAACCGGCACTAGAGGCACTGCTCGAGCAGGATTCGACAGAGGTACCCCCTACAGCGCACGAACCTCCACCAGTGTGGATATTTCCCCGACTCGGGCCAAGGATCATTTTGAGAGGCTCGAGAATGCGGTAAGGGTATTACAGGCGAATGTGGCCGAGATTCGTGTGACACAAAGGGTGCAACATACTGAATTCATGGCGCATTTGGAGATCATATAACAGCTGTTAGAGCGAGATGTGCTACCACCATTTGTGATGCGACCTTGGACCCCTCCGGTCCCTCTGGCACCCTCATCACCGATTCATGTACCATTCGATCCACCAGTCTCCTCTTCTTTCCCCGCAGCCGTAGCACCCGCACTAGCATACTCGATCATAGAGGACACTTACACTTGATGCATTTTCTTTATTTCTTTATTTCTACATTCTATTTTAGACTTGTACAGTCCGAAAGGATTTTTTTCTTAGTATATCTGTTCTTTTCTATTTTGTTGTCTCGAGTTGTATTCACTGCTCTATATTTCATATACTCAAGTTGTTTTTGTTTTTATTGAGCTTCACTGAATCCCCTCATATATGCGTGTAGATGGTCTTATCAGTATGGGAATTGAGAACTAGTCATGGACATGGCCAAGGTGTTTTGGCACTTTGGCCGTGTGTGCTTCTACAACCTGTTGGAACATCACTCCCAAGGATTTAGCTCCATCACATGTAATACTAGTAGTCAGGGTAGTATTGTTCCGATTGCTTTTCCCACATATATTCTTGATTGATATACACTATTAGTGAGCTTGCATGTGTACATTGGGGACAATGTACAACTTAAGTGTGGGGGGAGTTCACGTTGCACATGCCTTTTATATAAGTTTTGATTTACATACATGCTCACATAGGCAATGGCGGTTCACCCTAGTTGCAATGATTGTATTCTTGAGTTTAGGAGAATTTTTAACATTGAATATTCTCATTCTCTAGTTTTTACTTGAATTTCTAGGAATTTTTGCCCGAATAACACTTGTTGCACTACTTGCTCTTTAAACTCTTTTAAAAACTCAAGTTTAATGTTAAATGGACTAGTTAGTGTTAGTTCTTTTGTTAATTTTGCTAAAAAAATATTTGTTTTTTATACATTAGGGGTGGAAAGAGCTACCACCTATGTTGTATGTAGCTACTCTCATAAGTCGGATACTAGTTATTCCCTAATGAGAGAAAGAGCTATCTTATGGGATGAGTGAAAGCTACCACCCTGGTAGAAAGAGCTACCACCTCGAAAGTGTGAAAGCCACCTTAGCGGCCGCTTGGGAAAGGGCTACCTTAGAGGATGTGGAAGCTACTACCATCTTTTTATTTTGTTATGTTTTGTAGATAAATAAGTCCCTTATACTTAGGACTTTGAGGAGTATACTTTGGGTTGAATTGATTGAGTTTACACACACTTACACGATTTCAGGTTTGTTGTCTTTTTTGATTCGAGATTTTGGCTAGAGCATTGATTTTTCGTATTTAGTGTTGAAATTTACCTTACTTGTAAAATGCTCTCCTTGCATGTTTTGGTGAACCTAAGGCTCGAGCACTTTCAATATTTCCTTCTTCTATGTTTCAATGTGTATTTGTTTGCTTGAGGACAAGCAAAAGCTTAAGTGTGGAAGAGTTTGATAAGTGCTTGTGTAATAAGAATGCTAAGTGTTCTTTACTTATGATGAGCATTACTTTTATCAGGTTTAAGTGCTAATACATGTTTATTTGTGTTCTTTTGCGCATGTAGGGTTGTAAAGCTATGTAATAAGAAAAGAAGCCAAAAGTAGATCATAAATGCACTATTTGGTGGAATCTTGGAAGGAACAAACGCGAAGACGCAAGTGGGACTCCAAGATACGTGAATGTGTGCCAACCTCCACGAATTCAAATCATTAAAATGAGTTGGAGGGGCACAAAGGCAGTCACATTTGCGTATCCCAACTTGTGCATTGATAACAAGATCTTCACCTACGAAGCCTCTGATTGAAGTAGAGTTGTGATCTATGGCATAAACGTGTGCCTTTTTATGTTGCCTCGATGAAAAGTGTGGAATTGGAAGTGTTTTGTCCCAGTAATGTAGCAAAACATCGTAGCAAGTACTGTAGCAGTCACTGTTCACACATGGCAGAAAACAGGATTTCTAGAGAATCCATACGGGCATGTGGAAATTCCCCATGCCCGTGTGGAAATTCCATAGGCCCGTGTGGTAGATCCATAGGGGCGTGTGGATGCTCGATTGCAACCCTATTTAGACCGCGATTCAGCCCGATTTTGGGAATCTTTTTCCCCTCTTCTCTTTCACTTTTCTCCATCGTTTGGGAGGCCAGTCGGTTACGGTTTAGAGAGGCTTTTGGCAAGCCTTTGGAATGGTTTGAGGGATTCGATATCGCGATTCACTTGGAAAAAGGTTATTGGGAGAGCTTTTGTCGGCATAGATCCGGCGAGGTGTGCCCCGCGTCGGACAAGGGGACCTTTGGAGAAGACTTGGATACTCCATGAGACCATCGTCATGACTACCGAGGGGGTTTTCTTTTGGATCACTTTTTTTTACTTTCGATTTCATTGTTGATTGTATTGTGCTCCATGGAGAGCTAAACCACTAGTGGGTACTTGGATTTCGTAAACCCTAGGATGTTATTATTTCATTGATCTTTTATTATGCTTTCCTTAATTGATGTTTCAATTGAGTTCCAATCTTGAGTGCTTGTGGAATGATTTCACCCCTAGAGTGACACTAGGGTTGAGAGTCCATCTTAATAACCATTGTAGATGAGTGACACACTCGGAGGTTAGACATTGCTTGATTGGAGAGGGTTGAGAGGGTGAGTCGAGAGGTAGTGGAGCGTCCCTTTTCCCCTCCGGTGTGATTTATCCTACCTCCATTTCCTTGAGTTCTTTGCGGTGACAATAGACTGAAGTTATAGAGGATGAACTCAATTGGGGCTTAGTTGCGCGAGCAACAGAGTGAAGCGTTGAAGTGACTCTAGTGTCTAAGGGCTTAGATGTAATTAGTGGCCTTTTGCCTGGACCAAAAGGTTAGGTCTATACAAAGAAAGAGGGTTTATCACTTGGATTCCTTAGAACTCCATGCAACTTTACACAGTGCGAGGTGTTGAGACTGAGCGATTTCTCTGCCGGGACATAGTGTAGAGTTAGTCACGATTGACCTTAGATTTGGGACCATGTTTTTATGGATTTCCATGACTCATTGAGCATTGATTAGAAAGTAAAATAGTTAGTCTTGCACTTGAAACATTAATCCTAGGGGAGCATTGCCCGAGTACCCCACTTCTATCGATTGCCTTACCTCTCACTTACTTTTGCCTGTTATTCTTGTTTCCATTTTTATCTTTGTTTTCATTACATTTTATCGATACTATCATTGTTCACTTTGACATGGTTAAGTAGAAATTTAAGTATTTTTCTTCCATACTCCCTATGGATATGATACCCCACTCACCTGGGATTTATTACTCGACAAACCCGTGCACTTACAGGTCACACGCAAGGGGCGTTGTCAATGAGGGATTTCGTGAACACACCCATATTTCACTGTCTTCCTATAGATTTCCTGGCCACCATGACACACACACGATATTGGAACATCATCTCAGGAAGCCGCACAAACTAGTCAAGGAAAGCATCTCGACTTCACAATCCCGCGCATCAATATATTCATGCACTCTTAAGTAAAGGTATTGGTGGGCGGGGTGATAGCACTGGGGTAATCACACGCTCCAACCTACTCATGTTATACAGTATCATTGAGCGTTACCCGATCCACCTTGGTCACCTCTTCACCGAGTTGTTTGTTTCATTTGGGTATCTACACATGCCTTGGATTTATTTTCACTGGGCCAAATATCACATGTATGATTCAGGGTATGTGTTTGATCGAGCACACCCGAGACATGCACATTGTAGATGGATTTTAACCCTTGGGGATGGCTACTATGTTTTCTATGGGGATGGTGGAGAAACATGGTGACACATATGCCATTATCCGGTACTCAGTCACTGGTGAACGCATCGCTGTTTTTCCACCATAGTCCGATTCTGAGTCAGATGACACACCATCTCCAGTTAAGCTTCGCCTATAGGAGATTCAGAGGGAGATTCATTCCCTTCGTGAGGGACATTACAAGACTACAGAGACACTTAGACAGTTGGCAAGGGATATACGTGAGGTTCTTTCTTTTGTGCGTAGATCTTTGACAATGCCCCTTGCGTGTTACCCCACAAGTGCACGGGTTTGTCAAGTAATAAATTCCCAGGTGAGTGGGGTATCGTATCCACGGGGAGTAGGGAGTACAAAAACCTAAATTGGTACTTAACCAAGTGAAAAAGAATAATGATTGAATTGATAAGGTGTGGTGTAAACAAAAGTAAAAGAAATAAGAAAAAGAAGCACAAGCAGGTAAGAGATAAGGCAATTGATAGAAGTGGGGTACTTGGATATTGCTCCACCAAAGATAATCGTTTCAAGTGCAAAACTAATTATTATGCTTCCTAACTAATGCATTAATGAGTCGTGGAGATCCTAAGATACATGGTCCCAAATCTAAGGTCAACCATGACTAACTCTACACCAAGTTCTGGTGGAGAAACCGATCAATCTCAACACCTCGTACTGTATACAGTTGCAAGATGCTCTAGGGATTCCAGGTGATAAACCCTATTCCTATGTGTAGACCTAACTCTTTGGTCCAGGCGGAAGGTCCCTAGTTACAATTAAGCCCTAGGTGCTAAAATCAGTTCAACGCTTCACTCTGTTGCCTTTGCTTTTAAGCCCCAGCGGAAGGTCATTCCTTAGCCCGTTTACTATACTATGACCGCAAAGAACTCTTGGAATGTGGAGGTAGAGTAAATCAAATCAAAGGGGAAAGGGGACGCTTCGCTATCTCTTAACTCACCCTCTCAAGCCTCTCTAATCTAGCTTTGTCTAACCCTCATGGCGTGTCACCCATCCACAAAGGTTACCAATATAGACTCTCAACCCTAGTGTCACTCTAAGGAAAAAAATCATTCAACAAGCATTCAAGATTGGAACTCAATTAAAACATCAAAAAAGGAAAGCATAATAAAAAGTTTAAAGAAACAATAGCATCCTAGGATTCACAAATCCAAGTACCCACTAGGGGGTTTAGCTATCCATGGAGCTAGTTATAATCAACTATGAAATCGAATGGAAAAGCAAGTAATCCATAGAAAAACCCCTCGGTGTTCGTGTCGATGGTCTTGTGGAGTAATTGAGTCTTCTTCAAGGGTTCCCTTGTCCAACTTAGGGCACACCTCGCCAGATCTATGCCGACGAAAACTCCCCCAATGACCTTTTTCCAAGCGAATCGCGATATCGAATCCTTTAAACCACTCCTAAGACGTGTTAAAAGCGTCTCGAAACCCTAGCCGACGACCTCCCAAACGATGGATAAAAGTGGAAGAAAAAAGGATGAAAACGATCCCCAAAATTGAGCTGAATCGCAGCTTAAATAGGGCTCGAATCGGGCATCTACATGCCCCTGTGGATGTTTCCCACGGGCCTGGGGAATTTCTAGGCGCCCGTGTGGATTATGTGGAAATCTTATTTTCGGCCGGCTGTAAATAGTACTGCTACAGTAGTCATCCAGAGCACTCCTAATTCCATATTTTTCATCAAGGCAACATAAACGGGCACAAGTTTATGCCATAGATCGCACGTCTTCTTTAATCAAAAGCTTTATTGGCAGAGAACTTGTCATCAATGCACAAGTTGGGATATGCAAATGTGATTGCTTTTGTGCCCCTCCAATCCATTGTAGTGACTTGGATTCATGGAGATTGACACACATTCACGTATCTTGGAGTCCCACCTGTGTCTTCGCGTTTGTTCCTTCCAAGATTCCACCAAATAATGCAATTACGATGTACTTTTGGCTTCTTTTCTCAACACTTAGCTTCACAACCCTATATGCATGAACATAACACAAATGCACATGTATTAGCGCTTTAACCTGATAAAAGTAATGCTCATCATAAGGAATGAACACTCCGCATTCTTATCACACAAGCACTTATCAAACTCCCCCACACTTAAGCTTTTTTATAAGTGCTTGTGCGATACAAATGCGAAGCATTCATTCCTTATGTTGAGCATTACTTTTCTTAGGTTTTTACACTAATATGTGTGTTTTTTATGTTACTTTTATGCAGGTAGGGTTGTGAGGCCGAGTATGAAAGAAATAGGCCAATGTGGATCACAATGCACCGATTTTGGAGGATATCTTGCTAAGGTTCAAACGCGAAGACATAGGTCAATGTGAGATGCTAGAGTGTGTGCCAACCTCCTCGTATTCGAGTTGGCACATCCATTTGGAGGGGCACAAAGGCAGTCACACTCGAGCATTCCGACATATGCACATAGAACAAGAGTTTCACCAACGTGTACACCATTGAAGAAGCAAGTGATCCACAATGTGAACATGTGCCTGTTTGCGTTACCCCGATGAAAGTATGGAATTGGGAAGCTATTCAGGGCGAATACTGTAGCAGAGCACTGTAGTAACATTGTAGTATGTACTGTAGCAGCACTGTTCACAGCCGGTCGAGAAACCAGAGAAATAGAGAATCCACACGGACGTGTGGAAATTATCCACGCCCGTGTGGAAATTATCCACGCCCGTGTGGAAATTCCGCACGGGCGCGTGGAGCATCCACGCCCGTGTAGTCGCCTGATTCCGGCCCTATTTAAAGCCGATTCAGCCCCGATTTTGGTATTCTTTTCTCCATCTTTTCCCCAACTTGAGAGAGGGCTTCGGCTAGGGTTTCAAGGGGTATTGGCCAAGGTTTTGAAGGGTTCTACGGCTCCGACATCATCATTCCTTAGGAAGAAGGTTGGTAGGGGAGCTTCCATCGAGGCGTATCCTATACCGGACGAGGGAATCCTTGGACGACGAGTGGAGGACTTTCCACAAGACCATCGACACGACTATCGAGGGGGTTTCTTTATGGATTCATTGCTTTTACATTCTATTTCTTTGATTGTACTTAGCTCCATGGAGAGCTAAACCCCTAGTGGCTACTCGAGTATTGTGAACCCTAGGATGTATTTGTTTCTTTGAACATCTTTATTATGCTTTCAATAAATTGATGTTTATTGTGAGTTCCAACCTTGAATGCTTGATTGTATGAACATTTCCCCTAGAGTGACACTAGGGTTGAGAGTTCTTATTGGTAACCTTGTGAGTGAGTGACACACCACGAGCGTTAGACAAAGCTAGGTTGGAGAGGGTTAAGGGGGTGAGTCGAGAGGTACAGGAGCGTTCCCTTTCCCCTCCGGCATGATAGATTCTATCTCCGTTCCTCAAGTTCTTTGCGGCCATAATAGAGTGAATGGTCTAAGGGATGAACTTCCGCTGGGGCTTAGTTGCGCGTGCAACGGAGTGAAGCGTTTAGGTGATCTTAGTATCTAGGGCTCAATTGTGGTTAGAGGCCTTCCACCTGGACCAAAGGGTTAGGTCTATAATTAGGAAGAGATTTATCAATTGGAATCCCTAGAGCTCATTGCAACTCTATGCGAGTGCGAGGTGTTGGGATTGTTCGATTTCTCTTCCGGGACATGTATAGAGTTAGGCATAATTGACCTTAGATTTGGGACTATGTAATTAAGGATTTCCACAACTCACCATTGCATTGATTAGGAAGCATAATAGAGGGTTCTTGCACTTGAAACAATTATCCTAGGTGTAGCATTATCCGGGTACCCCATCTTTATCGATTGCCTTACCCCCTTCTTTACTTTTGCTCTCTTACTTGTTGCTTTTATTGTTGAGAATTGAATCATTATCACACTCATTATTATTGATCTTTTACATAGCTAAGAATCGAATTAAGTATTTTTACTCCCTACTCCCTGTGGATTCGATACCCGCTCACCCGGGATTATTATTTTGACAAACCCGTGCACTTGCGGGATATACGCAAGGGGACCTTGTCAAGTTTTTGGCGCCGTTACCGGGGAATAGGCGTTTAGAGATACTATGCACTTTGTTTTCTTAGCTATTTCACCATACATTCTATTTCATATCTTCTCATTCTATCATTGTTCTGACGTTTCCTTATTATTATTTTTTATATAGGAAATGATTAACATGTTTGAATCATTTGGCACTATCACGAGAATGGTTGAACATGTGGAGCAGAAGGTTCAAACGATTGCATGGCATGACATGCTGTGTCCTTCTCACCATGAGCAGTGTACAACTCAATAGCCAGTAGAAGAATCGGTTGAAGAGTGCATCGCCAGGATTCAAGGGCAAAACAGTGAATTAGATAATGTGATAAAGCAGTTTGAGGAATCCACGTCGGCGTCAATGAGTGACCAGTTGGAGGAAAGTGTAGAAAGAATACTTGCTCAGTTTGATTCTTCCTATCAAGATCAGAGGCAGGAACTCTTTTCAGTTGGGGTTGCTATTTCAAAAGTAGAACTATGTGGAATGAACACGTTGATATCTGTTGCAGATTGTAAAGAGATAGATACTCAGTTAGAAGAGGAGGAGAATAACTGCAAACATGAGGCAAATGTTTTCGAGGAGATTGATGAATTGAAAGAGGGCGGCTTGCACCCATCAATTGTTGAACCACCAGAACTTGAGCTTAAAACTCTTCCAACACATTTGGAATATGCATTCTTAATAGAGGACTCTAAACTCCCTGTGATTGTAGCTTCAAACTTGTCTGCGGAGCAGAAGGATAAGCTTGTTAGCATGTTGAAAAAGCACAAATCAGCTATTGCATGGAAGATCTCCAATATTAGGGGTATAAACCCATCATTCTGCACTCATAAGATCCTAATGGAGGATGACTACAAATCTGTGATCCGACCTCAGAGAAGATTGAACCTGAATATGAAAGAAGTTGTTAAGGCGAAAGTAATAAAACTTTTAGATACGGGAATCATCTATCCCATATCAGATAGCAAGTGGGTAAGCCCAACCCAAGTTGTCCCGAAAAAGGGAGGAATGACAGTGGTGAAGAATGAAAAGAATGAGTTAATCCCCACTAGGGACGATTCTTGGTTGGCGAGTTTGCATTGACTATAGGAGGCCGAATGGCGTCACTCGGAAAGATCACTTTCCTTTGCCATTTCTTGACCAAATGTTGGAGCGACTAGTGGGACATCAATTCTCATTTGTTTCCTTGATGGCATGTCGGGATACTTTCAAATTCCAATAGCCCCAGAAGATCAGGAGAAAACCACATTTACTTGCCCGTATGGTACCTTTGCTTATAGAAAAATGCCTTTCGGGTTGTGTAACACCCCTGCAACATTTCAGCGCTGCATGACGGCCATTTTTGACAACTTTCTCGAAGATATTATGGAAGTTTTTATGGATGATTTTTCAGTGTTTGGGGACTCTTTCGATGCTTGCTTAAACAATTTGGAAAGAGTATTAGTGAGATGTGAAGAGACGAATCTCAGTCCTT